>NC_142943.1:44291397-44386267 GCF_046866305.1 Octopus bimaculoides | reverse complement strand
TATACTGGATGTAGTTTTTTGTTTTCTCTTAAACTTTTTACCTTGAATACACTCATTTTTGTTATTCCATCACCCAAGCACGTTTTTTTTTTAAAATGTCAAGATTAAGGAGAGAGAAGAGAGACTGACTATTTTAATATAGCCAGAGAATAATGAGAGAATATATGTAGGTAGATCTCTCTCTCATCTATTGAAAATCCATCAATGAAATTGAGAGGCAATATATTGAAGAGCTGGTAGTGTCATCATTATTTTATATTAGGAGGTGTTTATTTGCTTGCATGCAAAAGGACCTGTGTTGTGCATATATGTGTTCGGTTTTATATAAATACAAATATTTGGAAGTATGTGTGTGTGTATTCATCATTCTGAAGGTGCATGGCTTAGTGGTTAGGGTATTTGGCTCATGATTGTATGGTTGTAAGTTCAATACCTGGCAGCACATTGTGTCCTTAAACAAGACATTTTATTTCACATTGCTCCAGTCCATTGACAAAAATGTGTTGTACTGGTATTTCAAAGGGCCAGCCATATTGTATTCTGTGTTATGCTGAATCTACCTGAGAACCAAGTTAAGGGTATGTGTGTCTGGAATACTCAGACCACTTGCATGTTAATTTCATAAGCAGGCTGTTCCTCCGATCAAACCAACTGGAACACTCATTGTAACCGACAGAGTGCCAGTTAATATTTACCATCATCATCATTTAATGTCCAATTTTCTATGCTCTTTTGAGTTAAAATGTACTGGTTTCTTATGGCCAGATGCCCTTCCTGTCACCAACCATTCCCCTTTGTCCAAGCAAGATAGTATTTCCTCATGGCCAGATATGTTTTTCACAAAATACTGGAAACAAAAATATCGTTCGTATGACTGCTTCTTACAACCATCTTGTGTGACATCAACAAGAATTCACTCACACATATGTACGTGTATATACAACATGTTTCTTTCAGTTTCTGTTTATGAAATCCACACACAAAGCTTTTATCAGCCTTTGTCACTCAAGGTGCCATGCAATAGGAGTAAGCCTGATATCTCATGGTTGGGACGTAAGCTTCTCAACCACACAACCGTGTCTTTGCCTATTTTTGTTCAAAAATATTATAACTGAGAATGATATAATGACTAAGTTGAAATTTCTATTCATCTACACATAGGATTAAGTATTAGTGTTTTTAACAGATTTTTTTTTCCCATTATAGCGTAGGTGTAAATATGTTTGTTAGACAACTTTTAAGAACTATAGCTTCAGAGATACACTTATGTGTTGTTGTTCTTTTTATTTTTTACCTTTGGAAAATACTAATATATTGAAACATTTATAAGCTTGGAAAGTATTTCATTTAGATATATAAATATATACTCTACATTGTGCTGAGTCATCATCTTGAAATATCTACAAGGCTTGGCTGAAAATTTCATACACTGACCAAAGTATTCTCATGGAATGTGACCAAATGAGGTTTATTTTTCAATATAGTCCCCCTTGTTGTTCACACACTTCTTCCATTGGCGTTGCAATGCTTGGTTCCCTTTGGTGAAGAAGCTTTCATCCCGTTGGTCAAAAAAGTCAGCAACAACCAGCATGAGGTCATCACTGTGATGCTGGTTCCCAGCCAAGTATCTTTGATGTTGGGGAACAGATGATAGTCGGATGGGACTAAATCAGTAGAATAGGGAGGGTGATCAACCAATTCAAAGCCACAGCCACGCATAGCAGCCATTGAAACCAAGGACTTGTGTACTGGAACGTTGTCCTGATGAAACAAGACCCCATTCATCAGTTTTCCTAGGTGTTTGGACTTGACAGCTTTTTGTAACTGCCTCAACAAATTGGCATAGCACTCTTCTCCATTGATGATGTGACCCTTTTGAAGATAGTCAAGTCAATAAACACAATGCCTTTTGCATCCCAAAAGACTGAGGCCGCCACCTTCCCTGCAGATGAAATGACTTTGGCCTTCTTTGGAGTAGGTGAGGAGGGATGTTTCCTTTGCATGGATTGTTTCTTTGTCTCTGATTCAAAGTGATGAACCCAACATTCATCCTGGCTCAGGAAATTTTCAAGGAAACCAGCTGGGCCTGCCTCAATCAGTTTCACATTTTGTTGTGATGTGATCACCTTGGTATGTTTTTAATCAGGTGTCAGAAGACATGGCACCCACCAAGCAGAAACCTTTGTCATGCAAGTCCATTGTGCAGAGTATTCTCATCTATCTCCTTGGATATGCTAATAGCGTTGGCTATTTGATTATAGTCAACCACCTGTCATCTACTACCATGTTGTAAGCACAATGTTTCCCTTGGTGGTGGGAGTTGCAGGATGTCAAGACCATGGGTGATTTTCAAGACTCTCCCTTCCTTTTCTAAATTCACCTGCTCACTTTTACACTGTTGATAAAGCTAGGGCATCATCCCTTAATGTGGCAACCATGTCAGCTTGGTTGGAATCTGGTCATAATAATAAATAATGCTAGCATGAATGTCATTGGGGGTTAAACAATTTTTCAGGAGGTACTTGATAACACCACAATGCCAAATTTTGTCCATTTTAAAGTTGCTACTAGTTACTTTTGAAGTCAGATGTTAGTTTACTTGGAAAGAAACAATGCAGTTATTAAGAAAGGTTGAAATTAATGCATGCAAAATTTCACAGATCTAGCATCACTCTTTCATTTGAAACTTTTCAACCCACCCTCGTCTTTATATGGCCTGTGTGTATGTGTGTTTGTAAATGACTACACACAGTATACAAGCTGGTATGTATTGGTAGCTACCACTGTATTTTACCTTCACTCCCTTCTGTCCCATCAATAATTTTGATAACAGAAGCCCAGGTGCCATTAGTCTATCACCAGTAATTACTCTTGGCTAAACACACCTTTGTTTATTTATACATTACATTGTAGGCAGCCTTCTTTCCACTTTCTATTATCACTCTCCCTCAGCCTACAAATCTTCACATCGAGCTGTTTTACACTATCATCATTGTCTCCTTTTGTAGTAACTAAATGGCCCATCACAATCATGGAGTTAACCATTGTTGCTGAGAACCTTAGGCTTCCAAATTCAACCACTTGATTAATCCTTCCCCTTCTCTCATGACATCATCAAGAAACATGACTTCTCGTGCATAGTGAAGCTGATCATGTAGGAAGTTGGACAAACAAACCCAATGTACAAATTAATTGTACTGGTGAGATGAGGTCTCTGCAAGCCACTGTGAAGGCAGTTCATACAAGAGTAGCAACTGTGGATAAAATCTGTTTTGGGGTATTGAGACTTTGTGATCCTGGCAGTTAAAGAGGTTGGCATTAGTGTTCATTTGAAAAAACTGTAAGAAATGGCGGTGTATATTGTAAGCTGCAGTGAAGTCAACCAGCTAGGAGAGGGCGTTAACTGTTAGTAAACTTTGTTACAGGATAAATATTTAGGAATCTTTAGTTCTGGTATAACAACCTTGCAATAGGCTGCACCCAGGCCATCCTGCAAAGTGTGGTCAGTAGAAATAGTATCAACAAAGCCTGTCAAGAAACTTGATACATACACAACACAGATTGTGAAGGTCTCTTTGTTGATATATGTCACAGATATCAGAAGGCAGTGGTACAATGTGCTGGAGCATACCTTCCAAACTGATGTCTGAAAGATATGAAGAAAAATTATATCTTAAATATGTATAAAATGTAAATTGTGTTTTATACAGCAACTATAAAATGAATAACCATAAAATGATATAGACTATTGTTAATAATCACAAGGAAGGTTTGTATAACATTTATTTGATATATAAAGCAGCAATGTTTTTTTTAATATTTATAAATTTCGTATTCCAATCAAAATATGTGACCATTTTGTCTTAAAGTTATTTCCCTCTATCAACTTGTTTACTTGAATCATTTCAGAGAGAGAGAGCGAGAGCGAGAGAGAGGTAATGCATAAGTTGAGAGAGAGAGAGAGAGAGAGAGAGAGAGAGAGAGAGAGAGAGAGAGCGAGAGAGAGGTAATGCATAAGTTGAGAGAGAGATAAAGAAGGACGGAAAGTCAGTTGTATATGTAACAATCTTAGAGTTGTGGTTTGTATTATTGAGCCAACATCTACACCTTTTGACATACTAGATTGAACAAAACCAGTCATATAAGACAATGCAGTGTAGTTGCAGGTATGCAGGCTAGGTAACTGGGAAAGCCTGTAACTAAGGTGAAAAAAATGAAGGCTTGAAATTTTGTATGTTTACTTTCCTTTCATGTTTACTTTACTTTCATCAATAGTTAAAACTGTTTAAATGTGAACATGGAAGGTTGAGCATTACCTCTTTACTTCATCTGCTTTAATAGACTTCAATGTTTTCCTAATGGTAGTCTTCAGTGTTAACAAAGCTTCTGCAAAGTGTTGCATTGCACTTGTCCTCAGTGATACCCCACATCCAAAAGTCAAATAGATTTAGATCTTGTGAGCTAGAAGACCAAGCTTCTTTGTTAAAAAAAGAATTTTCTCCTTGCAGTAATCCCACACTCACTTTAAAGTATGTGCTGGTACAGTGTTGATCAAACAATCTCATTTAGATCACAATGGTTGGTAATCAGAAACAATATTAAGGATGTTTAAATACTTAATCATGTTGATGTTTAGGACCAGTTCTTGTTTTGTATGACAGCAGGAATTTTGGAAACTTTGAAAGTAAGAATCCTGCATTAGTAATTGATGATTTGATTAGTTTTTGTTGTTAAAGATTCTTGCTTTTTAGGAAATTTAGAACTCTTCTGAATGTCAACAGCAATAGAGCAGACTGAGGAAGCATTGATGCCTATGACTGTATGACTTAGTCTAAGTTATTTTAAACGACCTTACTTATCTGCTTCATTACACTATTGTTTTCTGCAAGCTTGGTTATGTTGGTTAGTAGATTTCCTGCAATAGTTAGAAAAGTGTCGATACACTTGTTATTGTTGCAGATGCAGTATGGTACACTTTTGCCCACCCTGTACCAACAATTGTGCCAAGGGTTATGCCCAACATTTCATCACAGTGATTCCATGATTCTAGTACAGTGTGCAATAAAAAACAAAGATGCAATCACAGATTTGTTACTTTCAAAGTATTAATTCACATGATGACATTTTTAAAACAGTTCCAGTTTAGCTACCTAATCCTGTATGTAAAGATGGGTTGGTTTTATCTGGAAGGCCTTTAAACCATAAGTTTGATTGATCAGTACTGGCTTGGGTTAAACAATAATCTGGGTATAGTTACTGTTATCCATAGTTACCTCTTCTTCTTGGACTGTCTTTGCAATGGCTTGCAGAGTCCACATCTCTCCAGTACAATTAGAACAGAACACAATGTATATACTATTGAATTTGTTCTGTGTCCAACTTTCTAGATGATCTGTTTCACTATGGATAAGGAGTCATGGCTCTTGAAGATGCCATGGAAGAGAGGCAAGGATTAGACAGGTAGCTCACAATAACAGTTATTGGACAATGGAAGGAACACATTTATTGTTGTGAAAAGGTGGTAGCGGGGGAGGAGTAACAAGAGGAATTACCAGAACATATTTTCAAAGTGACCTGTCCAAGACCTAAATAGAAGTGTATGGTGACAGAAGACTCTGAGAATAAAGGTTGCAGGAGTGCAACCCAACTATTCTCCACTTGAGTATTGTGATCCAGAAGGATAGAGGAAGGAGTAGTAGGCTGAGTGATAGAGGGAGGTGGATTCAAAATAAGTTGATCAGAGGGTATAATAGTGAATAGAAGAGTTAATAGGAGGCTGGGAAGAGTGGGGGATTCAGTATACACAGGTTGAATGGTTTACTCTCAATTACATGTGGCTTGATAATTGATGAATTGGAGAGATGATGGGATGCAGTGGGAGAGTGTAGAATATGTATATTGGAGAGGTATGATGGTATAGAATAGGTAATAGGCTTTGTGGTAGGGAGCTGTATATTACTCCCATTATTTTAGTGGGCATTTTGACTTGTGGAAGTGTTTGGGCCTTCTGCAGCACCACATATCACCAGTTGACATTGTCCTCTGTTATCTTCTTTGTTAGATGGTAGTATCTTAAGATCATTTTTTATCACCTTCCCTAAGTCTTCTGTGGAGTCCCTTGGAGTACCATTCACTTTCAGCTGTTGGCACTTGCTTATGCAGCAAGTCATCCTCCATCCTCACTATGTAGTTATACCATCACAGATTCCTTTCTTGCACACTACATCTGATTCCTCTAATATTCACTTTGCCTCTGAGATCATTTATACTTAGTCTTTCATGACACTAACTTGGCACAACCAGCAAAGCATGCTCACTTCATTTCTTTCTAGTTTTCTCATGTTTTCTACATTCCAGTCCCCATCTTTCTGCTGTGCAGCAGTGCTTTTCACACTCAAGCATCTTACAATCTGCCCTTGACTTCAAGGGAGAAGCCCATTTTTGGAAGTAGAGGAGCTCCCTGGATTTTGTCTAACCCATTCTTATTCTGGTTGCCACACTTTCAGAACCCTTCCTCCACTGTTAAATAATTCACCTAGATAACAAAATCTTCCAACTACTTCTAGGGAGCCATTCAGATATTTGAGAGAGAATATTTCATGGGCACTCTTGCTGCTTAGTCCTGTGATATACTTGCTACATGTGAAATCTACTTTCTGTGTTAACCCACTTAGATCCCACTGCACTTTGTGTCCATTGTTTACACTGGGCACAAACCTTAAAAAATTTCTACCAATCCTTTTCTGCAAACAGAGCATGGCTATTTTCCTGATGCTAGAAGGGGCTTATCTTCTTTCCGACTTACTACTTGTGTATGTATGTGTGTGTGTGTGTGTGTGTGTGTACAGATATTGTTTTGTGTATATTTTTATGCATGTATATGTTTGTATAAAATGGTACAGTTGTGTATGTGTAATTGTGCTCTCATAT
Source organism: Octopus bimaculoides (assembly GCF_046866305.1). NCBI lineage: Eukaryota > Metazoa > Mollusca > Cephalopoda > Octopoda > Octopodidae > Octopus > Octopus bimaculoides. The sequence continues at coordinate 44,379,337 of NC_142943.1, read as the reverse complement.
CTCTCTCTCTTTCTCTCTCTATTTCTCTCTCTCTCTCTCTCTCTCTCTCTCTCTCGTGTATGTACTTGTGCTTGCATTTGTGTGTGTGTGTAAAATTTAAATATTTTATCTTTTATATGAAATTATGGTAAATAGGTGGCTTTAAATTTGTTTATTAAGCAAGTTCTTTGCCAGATATTCTGATATAATGCTACACACATGAACATTTGAATGGATTAAATTATCAGCTGTCATTGAAAAATGTTTTCTGGGGGTGGGGCGGGTGTGTGTGTGTTTGTCTGTTAAATTTGCATCTATTGGAAAGTTATTTTCAGACACTCTGAGTGTATTGTGTAACTTTGGTATTTATTGATGTGTAAAGGAAGTCTTTTACTGCTCAATAATGACAACTTACGATGTTATCATGTGACTAAACTAACAGAGAGCTGATATATTGTCTTGTTCTTATTATTTATAGTCATCAGTACAAGTCCACTTTTCCATGCTAGCATGGGATGGACGGTTTTTCGGAGGCAGTGTTTTATGGCTGGATACCCTTCCTGTCACCAACTCTTAGTTGCCTCTGACATACAGGGACATGATATATACCTGTTCTAAACTCAGGATACATGCAGCTATCCAATAAATACTCTATACACACACACACACACACACACACACGCGCGCATGTGTGCAATCTAAATTCATGTCAAGTTGCAGATCAATGACTTTTCAAACTTGCAATGTATGAAGCTAAATATTTTAAAACTTCATTTGGTAGTGGGTTTCGTTATCAAGAGTAATAACTGTCTCTGTGATTGGTTTGTTGGTGGGTGAGATAGTTAATTGTGGTAAACTCATTACATATAAATGTGTGTGTGTTTACCATTTATTTACTGCTTGCCTGGTAAGAGTTTATTCTTGCTTACTTGTAAGTATCAAGATTTTTCTGTTTACTTAAAAGGGGTTGAATGTTAAATTTATGTTTTGCTGTTTTGTTAGTTAGACCGGTAGTTAACTTTGCATAAGATTAGTTTTTGTATTTTCTATTTCTTGCATCCAGAATACTCTCCCTTTCACTTGGCTGGCATAGTTCAACTTATGTTCTGATATTCAACTGATCGCTATTCAAAATAAAGCAGCTGTTTTTTCCGGAAACTATCCTGATTCATTTGAAGGTTAATCTGCTACAAGGAAAGATAATACAACACACTATGGACTTGTTGACCTGTGAAGGAATGATGATGATTGCTTATCTGGAGAATCTGAAATTTATGTGATGTTGCAATCACAGATACTGCATATTTCAATGACCGTGAACTGTGGTGGAAAAATTTGTCTACATACTATGTAAACGCCGATGGCATTTCCTTATGAAATTGACTCTTTTACGCAAAAGATGGTCTATTTCTCTGCTACTGTGTTTGCCTACTTCTCTCTAGGGTCTGCTCTCCAGAAATGGGCCGTTCTGTAAAGGGAAACTTTCAATCTAAGCAGTAGTCGTTTGTAGATTCTGAGCCAATATTCAGATTTAGTTTGTTTTATGGCCTGGAATAGACAAAACATACTGTATGATAGCAAATGGTATTTCAAACATTTGTTAAAGAAATACAAATTGTCATGTTGGGTTGGTGGAATAAGTTAACTGTGAGACTAGGCAAACTTATAAGATGTGGTAGCTATCAGTTCTGGGTTCAACTGTAGGCTTCTTTTCTTAACAATTTTTGTATGCCAAGGTTGACATTGTCACAGTTGACTGATGAGCTACTTAACATTTTCATGACTTTAATGAACTTTCCATAAATAAAATACTTTTTTTTTTCTTAAATCTGAGTTCTTATTATTTATAAAAGTTGTTCCTTTATTATTTTTTTTCTTGATACATTTCAAATTAGCTTTGTTTGGTAGAGTTAAGGAAAGATAATGATAACACACTGATGCTATTTCTATATACAACATATGAGCAAAGGGTGACAGGGTTGGTAGGGTGCAGTATTTTGTTGTGCCCTTTTATGTTTTGAGATGAAGTCCCACTGAGGTTAACATCCATTCAGAGGTCAAATACCAGTTAAATACTGAAGTTGATGTAAACTTCACTCTCACCCGAATTTGTTTTGTACCAAAGTTGAAAAATTGTCATTATTAGTAAACTAACTCATTTTACTGCTAAATAATCAGTCAGTAATAGTCAGTAATCCATTTACTAAATTATATGGTTATATTTTAGTACTCTAGTAGGTGTGGCAATTTTTAATTTGACAACTTTGCTGTGCAGTGATTTTAATTTCAAACCTGAAGTGGATACTTACTAGAATTAAAAGACCATTAACATACTCTTCAGAACTTATGGTAAAAGGTGGAAGCAAACCTTGGAATTAACAGATGATGACACCTGTATGTCTCTGCCTCTCGAATCCATTATTGTTATCAGGTGAACAATGGTACTTCAACAATAGTTTGATGTTTCTGGAATTGACCTGTGTGTATGTCCAGATGACCTGCTTTTTTATCAATGAATGTATCCTACTGGAAATGTTTGAATTCTGGAAATGAATCTGGCCAGGACCTCAGTGATAGTTGAATAGCTCTAAGGAAAGGAAACTGGTCGTATTTGAAGTGTAGAAAATAATAAAGATTATCCTGCTTATGTAATCAGTGAGCGTAGAATGTTATGGCATTGTAAGTATAATGTGTGACCATAGAGTAAGTGTTAATTGAAGTTATTAAGTTATGCACTCCATCAGTTCTGTGGGTGGTGGTTGCAATTTTGCTTTAAAAACATGCCTGAAGAATAAAAAAAAAAAACATAAGCAACTGCTGCTTTGACCAATGACCAAGAGATTTTTCTTCGTGCTAAAGGTAGGTTGTATGATGCATGGTTTATGAATATAGTGCTGTTTGATCCTGAAATGTGGGTAGCATAGTGGAGGAGTACATTCTTCTCGTTGTGCAGTGTGATCCAGGTAGAGTGAATGGCACTTGTGTATTGTGTTTGTTTTCAAAATATGGATGACTGTTTTTATATGTGGTAAGAACTACTAAAATAGTCAGTCGGTTTTGTTTGAGAACATCTAAAATATAGAAAGGACTCTTTTTAAACGAGAAGTTTAGCAGCTGACAAGATCTTAATGTGATCCCATTTTTGGTAAATATTTTCTTAAAGGAGCTTTAGCTGCTTCATTTAGCTGGTCAAGAATAATGAAGATGCTAGATTCCGAGAAATATTTGAAGCCATGGTCATTAGTCAGAGCAATGTACAAAAAAGATAGTGACTCTTTATTGTCATTGCTGCTTCAGAAAAGCCCTCTTCTATACTGCTGGCTGGTTCTTTGAAAGAAATTTTGGCTGCTGAGAGACCTAAATATAAGAATGGCTATTAAATAGATTTCTATTGCAAGAGAAGTCTTAATTGTTGTAGACAACTCTCTTGTTTTTTAAAGAGAATTGTGTGATGACATCTTTAAAATATTTGTCATTTCTATGCAAAATATGATCACAAATAATCTACAAAATAGCTTGTTCCATTACAAAATTTAGAGCCACAAGAGTATAGGTGGGATATTTTTCTCTCATTTTGGAATTTTCTATTGGATTGAAACCACTTGCTCATTTTTTAATACATATGGTAAAACATCTTGGGCAACTGAAGGGCAGGGAGCATGGAAAAACAAAGCCACTAAATCAGTAAAAGCAGCTAGTCTCAAAAATAGCACAAGCCATTCACCAAACCACTCTCAGCCCTGGTGCAACTCAGAAGTGGCCACATGCCAAGAGCAGCATGACCTCTGCCCATGCTATCCATCTGCACTCAATGGTGATCTCAATCAAGTTCTTCCTCCTCACATCAAGAAGCCCCAGATGAAGCAGTGCAGGAGGTTCAAAATCAGCAGAGCTAGGTTGCAGGGGCCATGTGAGAGGGAGTAGATGCCTTGTGGAAATTGCTTTCCAACTATTCTCTCAATCCAGAGTGTAACCACCAGTGTCCAGTGCTTCAATGAAATGACATTGGTATATGCTCACAACTGCCAGGACTCTCAGAGATGAAAGGACCTGTTGTGTACCACTGCAGGCACTTTATTGGATTCATGCAGTCACCTGTTACTACTCCAATTTACCTGCTGATTCTGGTGGGAATTCTTTTCATCACAGAAGAACTAAAGCATGGCAAGTCTGTTAAGAGTGCTTCAGCTTGTACAGCAGACACTTCAACCTGATCACATGTTTCTATCAGACATAGTGTTCTCTCCTCATCATACTGGACTTTGTTTCTCATGTTTTTATGCACCACAAGTTTGATAGTGGACTTCCACCTTGAGCTGTTTGGCACTGGAGTTGTAATTATGATGTCTGAGATATGCTGGACCAGTTAGCTGTCCTAACTATATATGATCCTTGAGAATGTTTGATTCTCTTATCTCTTGATGACATTTGCCTGCCATAGACCTCAGCTCTTTACTGACACTGAATATGAAAGGAACCACTACATTCAAGAAGTTGGCAATCTCTGAGCCTTATGATTGAGTCATAGGCACAGTGTATAGCTTTTGCCTTTCTGTGTCAGATTGGAATTTGCCACGTTGATGCTGAAAGTCTGTTAAAATAATGAGAAAGTTAAAATTTTCTGCATGCAGCATTGCATCATGATAGGTTGCCTTTCCTTTATAGCTTATTAAAGTTGTGTTCACAAATACCCATTATGTTGCGTGTGTGTGTGTGTGTGTGTGTATCCAAATATATACTTGTGTTTGTGTGGGTATATGTGTATATGTATGTAAATATATGGAAATGTATATATGTAAATGTGTGTATATGTGTTTAAATGTGTGTGGATATATAAGCAGCAATGTTACATTTTTCTGTCTTTTTATATATATTTATTTATGTGTATGCTTATATGCAATTGTGTATATGTGTATATAAACACATGTAAATGTGTGTAATATATGTAAATGTTTTTGTGCGTGTGTATGTATATATATACGTCATTGTTTTAAAGTTCTTTTCCATGCTTTTATGGGTTGGATGGAGTTTATTGAGGATTTTCTATGGCTGGATGTCCTTCATGTTTACAAATAAGATAATATTTCCTTATGGCCAGACATAGTTCTACAGAACATTCTGTGTGGGTCAAACAGAAAAATAATGGAAAATGTATTATGTGAAAACTGCATCAAGAAGTGCTGATCTCTAATTGTGGGGGGAAGGAGCAGACCCAGTAAAAAGGAGAATGAAGTGAGGAGAAAAAATCTTCAGGCATTGGGCCTCAGTGGAGATGGCAAGGAACTGAAGCTTCTCGTAGTCTGTAGGGCTTGAGAAGGGATCCTTGTCTTCTGGGCTCTTACTGTTGCTAACAAGCGAAGGAATTTTTTTATAATTTCACACTTAATTAGTTAACTAGTTGGCTAATAACCAGTGCCTGTGTTTTTATTAAAAAATGAATCTGTTAAGGTACAATGACAGTTTCACTTCATGATTTCACATCAAGAATCTATGAAAATATATTTTTAAAATGTATGTGTATATCATTTTTATTATCATTATCAATTAATGTCCACTTATGTTTGTGTGGATCAAACAGAATTTATTGAGGCAGATCTTCCTGTTGCCAACCTTCACCTGTTTCCAAACAAGGTGATTCCACCCCCACCCCCATGGCCAGACATGTTTTCTCATGGAAGCCTGTAAATAAACATCACGTGTTTGATAGTGGTGCTTGTTTACAACCATCATGTGATGTCAAGACAAGAGTACAGACACATATGTATGTGATAGGCTTCTTTCAATTTCTGTCCACCAGATCCACTCAAGGCTTTGATCAGCTTGGAGACTATAGTAGAAGACACTTACCCAAGGTGCCATGCAGTGGGACCGAACCTGAGACCACATGGTTTGGAAGCAAGCTTCTTAACCACTTGGCCATAAATACCTTTATATGTGTGTTACTTGCTGTCTCTCCATCACTTCACTCATATCTCACCCTGTCTCATCTCCCCACCACTTCACTCATATCTCACCCTGTCTCATCTCCCCACCACCTTTGCTAATCTCATCCTTATGATCCTGCCTCCATCACCATTCACTAGGCCTTTGTATGACTGTCTGTACAGACCATCTTGTCTACCACAGTCTCCTATCTTTGTGGCCTACATAACAGTGATGGTGTTAAACCATCTGTACCCAACACATTCTAACGTTATCCTGTCTTACAGCCAGCCATCACTTTCACTCCTTTGTGTCGCTTTCGTTGCCACCTTTCAATTACTTACATTTGTTCACCTCTACTATCACCCATCACTCTCTTCTCTAATAAGTTAATCTTCCATCATACTCTTTTCATCAACTCATTCTAGTCTTTCTGTATTATTGTTCTCTCTTCTAACCCTTTCCTTGCTCATCTGTGTGTTAGTGAATGTCATAGGTTGCACTGTACTCTTAACACCCTGGTGCCTTCCTTTCTGTTGACCCCCCCCCCCCCCAATCCTTCGTCACCTTAAAAATACACTCCAAGTTACTGACTACTACCTACATTTACAGTGTACAAGACACACTTCCCCTGTGCTGGAGCTAAGTTGACAAGCTCCTTTAGTCTTGTCTCCTTGATGCACCTAGCACATATTATAAATCAGATGGTTAAACAAGTGGGAAATGTATAGGGTTATGAGATCCCTGTATTCCTATCTCTTACTAAACTCTCTAGTGCTCGTGTCATGACAAAGTGATGCACCTTTTTCAGTGATATATATCAATATATACATACATTCTTGCCATATATATGTATGTCTACATTTGTGTGTGTGTTTGTGTATACATACCTACACACACACACACACACACACACACACACACAGTGATGTGTGTGTGTGTGAGTATGTAGTTGTATGTCATTTATACTGAAAACCTCTCTCTCATGTTGTTTTCTACTTGTACTCTAACAGTCAAACCCAGTTTCATAACAAAAGTTGCAATACTAAAACTAAAAGGTTGTCTTGAAACTCAAAACTCAGTTTCAGTAAAAGAAACTATATCCTCTACAGCATGTATTGTGTTCTCCTCTCATTTTTTTGACATAAAGCAATATATGCAGTGTGTGTGTGTATATGGTGCAGCAGACAGTAAAGCTTGGCACAGTCTTCTAACATGCCAAATCTTGTCAAACCATCCAACCCATGCCAGTATGGAAAGCAGATGTGAAATCATGATGATAATGGTATATATAGCATACAGTTCTGTTATTGTTGGGATCAGTCTGAATGATTGCATGATAATACATAGCATGCTATACAAGCTTGTCTACACACTGTATTTTTGGAGGCATAAAACTAATAGCAGCTCGCTTATAAATCCTCTGTGGATGTGTGTGTGAATCATTTGATGCCTGTCTTTCATGCTGGCATAGGTTGGGCAGTTTGACAGGATCTGTGAGTCAGTAGACTGCATCATGCTACAATGTTTGCTTTTGCATGGTTTCTGTAGTTGGATGCTCTTCTTAATGCCATTCACTTTATAGGGTACTAGTGATGGGGATATCTTTTTGTCTTTGCACCAGTACTAGTAAAGTTGCCTTGTAACTTGCTGATCGGAGGGCTTAAAAATGGCTTCTATGATTTAATAATAGAAGGGTGTGTAATGATTCTAGACAGGGTGATGAGAGAATGTTAAGTATAATAAAAGGAATAGATTTATAGTTGTGAAGGGGATGCTAGTGGAGGAGGTGGCAAAGTAGAGACATTGTGGTGGGGATGGAGTATGAAAGTATATTAGTGAGGAAAGTAGGGAGTAGAAAAGGATACGTGGAAGGCATGAATGAAAGACTAGATGAGGGTAGCTTTTAATCAGGAGTGTAATTGAAGGTGAGCTGTGGGGGTATCACAGAGGGAAAGATGAGAGAGTGTGTTAAAGAGGCAGAGAAGCAGTGAGGAGATGATGGTGAGAGAAAACAAGGCAGTGGGTAAGTGCATTGAGAGAAATGCAGAAAAAACTAGTGAGTACCACAGAAATTGTGGGGCAGAGCAATGTGTGAATAGCAAGAAAGCATATCAGTTGAGGAGGCTTGAGAGACAAGGGTAAAGGGGGTGTTGATCTTATTAAGGAACAATATATATATATATATATGTATATATATATATTGGTTTCTAAAAGTAGTACTCTTGTGTCAAGGTAAGTTTTGCCATGGGTGGACAGGTTTTCTGTATCCCTGCATATTACCATTCAATACAGTTCTTTGTTATCTCCTGAGATGCAGCATCTTCAGGTCAGTTTTCACCTCTTTGCAGTATCCAGCACTTTGTATGCAGCATTCATCCTCTTTGCACATCATATGTCCATACCAGCACAGCCTCTTGTACACTTCACCTGATCCCACTTACATCCACTTACTCTGGTGTTCATTTACAAACGTCATACAATCTGTCCTTCACTCTAAGGGAAAATACCTTTGTTACTAGCAGGGCTGAATTCTTTCTAACCATAACTCTGGCTGCTATACTTTCTGAACAATGACCTCCCCTGCTAATTGTCTCTTAGGCAACACAAGCTATTGGCTACTAGCAAGCCATCAAGGTATTTCAGAGGATCTATTTCCAGTGTGCTCATCCTCATCGTTTAACGTCCGCTTTCCATGCTAGCATGGGTTGGACGATTTGACTGAGGACTGGTGAAACCGGATGGCAACACCAGGCTCCAATCTGATTTGGCAGAGTTTCTACAGCTGGATGCCCTTCCTAATGCCAACCACTCAGAGAATGTAGTGGGTGCTTTTACGTGTCACCCGCACAAAGGCCAGTTAGGCGGTACTGGCAACGGCCATGCTCAAAATGGCGTATTTTATGTGCCACCCGCACAGTATGCATAGCTTCTGTTAGCCCCCATGTGATTCCACTACATTTCTCATGTAACCATAGCTTACATTGAAGTTTGTAGTAACACTTTTTCTGCATATTGAGCAAGGTAATTTCCTTGATGATAATAGGTCCTTCTTCTCTAGGATTGAGCTTTGATGGACTTTCATGCTAAATTCGTTGCTGAACTGCTCTTTTCTACATAGCTTGTACAGCTCTCGCTAACCATTTGTCTACAACTTGTTCCCTTTGTGTCTACCAAATTACTGATTGTGGCACCCTGTTGAATACCTTCTCCAAGTCGGTGAATACCAAGATTAGTGTTTTATTCTTAGCCAAGTATTTCACCTCCACACATACACACACATCTTCATTAGTTAATTTTACATCTAATTTTCCCTGTTGGCTTGGGTTGGACAGTGACTTATCTTAAGACAGCATTTTTATGATCAGATACTTACCCTTTCTCCAACCCATATCTGTCTTTTAAGTAAGGGATTACTTTATACCACTTTCTCTTTGAAAGCCCACTGTCACCAGTCAGCAGCAATGTAAACATCACATCACATTATTTCATTCAGACAGTGACAAGATGTAGATTGTTAACATTTATTCTCACTTATGCATCTGTCCCCCCCCCCCCCCCCCCATGCTTCAATACCATTTCTGTCTACCAATTTTACATACAAAGCATTGATTGACTGGAGGCTGCAGCAGATGACATTTACTTTGGTGTCATGCAATGAGATAGAACCTGAAATGATGTTGTTATGAAGAGAAGTCCATATAAAAAGAGTCATGTTCAACTCATGCCAGCATGGATAATAGGCATTTTGATGATGATGGTTACACCAGTTGTGTGTGTGTGTGTGTGTGTGTGTTTACAATGTTGTTACGGCTCTACAGCATTCTCCAGTTTATGGAGCAGCTTTATCCAGTTTTATGCCAGCCTTTATACAGCCTCCACATTCAGTATCCATAGTGTTAGGAAGGGTGTCCAGCAATAGAAACCACGCCAAAGCATGCATTGGAGCACAATGCATTCCCTGGACCTGTGAGATCCTGTAAAACCACCCATCCCATATCAGCATAGATTACAGATTACAAAGATGATATTTCATCAAGCATCACTCAGAGAGAGAGAACCTATTTGCTCTGATAGAAATAATAGTTCCCTGAAGTTTTCCTACACCATTCTTACTCTGGTTACTATGCCTTTAGAATGCTCGCTTCCACTGTTAATTAGGTCCTCTAATTAACAGAAGCAGTCAAACTAATTATAGGAAGCCTCCCAATTGTTCTTTCCACTGGTGGTTTTACTGTTAACTCCTCCTGTGTACCTATTACATATGAAACCCTCCTCTATCAGCTTGATTGGGAAAAATCATTTGACCAGTATTTGTTCTGGCTCTTTTCATCCTGAGTTCAAACTCTGCTGAGGTTGATGAAACAAAGTACCAGTCTCTGGTGATGGTTAGCAGATATTGTTAGAATATCAAAAGAAATTCCTTTTCGTATTTGTTTTGGATCTTTACGTTTTCAGTTTGTGAAGGCTGTAGTAGTATTTTCTTTTCCCATAGGTAATGTCAATGGCTAAGAGAAGGGAGGCTCACTGTATACACTACTGTTGCCTTAACCTCTCCCTTTGGGTAATATCAATGATGTGGAGAGGGAAAAGTTGCTTTATAGGTTCCTCCTATTGGCTTTCCATAAACGAAACGCCTATGCCCCAAAGAACTTGATAGGTGCCACTACATGGTTATTTTTGGACAATAGATACTTGTAATGGAAATCATTCCTGACCCTACGTACAGGCACGTATATGTGTGTAGTTTAAGAAATTTGCTTCCTTAACTACAAGGCTTTAGGTTCAGTCTCTTTGTGCAGCACTTTGGACAAGTGGCTCCTCTTATAGCCTCATGCAGACAAAAACCTTGTAGGTGTATTTAGTAGATGAAAACTGAAAGAAGTCTATTATTATGTGTGTTTCCATTCCTGCTTCTTCAAAAATCACTGAACTGCAAGTGATGATGTTATTTTCCCTGTCAACAAACCATCTGCTGGTTTTGCTCCTTGGAAAATGTGTGGAGTAGGAAATCCCTTACTGGAAAAACAGGTAAGGGTTAGCAACATAAAGGGAACTCAGTTGTAAGACACTGCTTCAAGAATATATTTGTCTAATCCTTGCAAGTATGGAAAAACAGACATAAAATCATAGACACACACTTTTCTGATTGCTAAGAAGAGTTTCCTTACCCTCCCATGGTATTGTGTTCAGTGGGAGCATCTCTGAAGTGGATTCCAAATAGAATAAAAACTTTCAATTATGAATTTCTTTTTCTGTCTAAAGAAAAATATGTAAGCAAAGTTTCTATTTATTTGTCAGTGTAAATACTTAAACAGTTTTTGTTTGTTTTACTGTTTCTGTATTTAGTGCATATCTGAACTATGTAGTGCACAAGTTCCAATGGAACAATGACTTTTTGTTTTGTCCTGGACAATTTTTGCTCAGCACTGCAAACTCACAAAATTCTTGACAATTATCAATTTTGTGCATAAATAAGTGGTATTTAACTGTCAACTTAAAAGCAACATGTCTAAGCTAAGAATACATTTGCTTAATTGAAATAATGATTAGAATCTACACATTTTTGGCAACACAAATCTCTGTATTCCAGTAACACAGTGAGAATTCTGGTGTCCTAAAACCAATGAATTCTTGAAAGATGTTTTGAGCTGTTGATTGTTTAAAATCTTTAGCAGGAAGTTATCAATGAAAGAAACAAAAAAAAAACAAAACCCATAGTCATTTTAAAGGAAGGTCTGGGAAGTAAGCTAGTTGGGGTGTAGGTTTTGTTTCACATTTGTTCAATATCTGCAGAGTCCTTTGCGTGATGTAGTCAGGCATCATCATGGAGAGACATTGATCCTTTTCAGTTGACCAGTTTTGTGTGTACACATTTGCAGTTGTTGGTGCATTTTGTTGATTTCCTGGCAATATGTCTTTGCTGTAATGGTTTCAACAGGATTTAAGAAATAGTAGTGGATGATAGCACTTGTTGAGCATCAAAATGTGTTTCTTAGAAATAGGTGTAACAAAAGAACATTTGCAACAGTTTTAATTAAAAACCTTCTTTCACACACACACACACACACTGCATGTTCACAGTGGTGTGCATGTTTTTTTGTGGAAGATCAAAGAAATTGGGCATTGGATAAAATGTTTGAGAAACACCGATGCCCTGAGGATTTTATGTCTTGCCTCAAACTTGTACTCCCTAAAATATACAAATGAAAAAAATAAAAACATCAGCAAAAAATAAGAGCTAATATCTGAAATACTCTGCTGCTTAAAAAATTTTTTTTAGTATTTCCCAATTTGAAAGTTTTGAAATTAAAGCAAGCCCACACAAATATGCAGTTCTATTCATATGCACTGCTGAATACAGTAGTACCTCATTGTTAATTTCTTTTCAACTGTGTGATTTGTATGATGTTGTATTGACTAGTACACCCAACTACAGATAGCAGTAGTAGCTCACACAACAGTACAGTTGGATCATTTTCCAGCAGCCAAACAGCTCAATGATGTCAGACAACCATTACAGCTGTACACTGAAGCAAGAACAATAACAGGCAGCCTTTCACTGCCAAGTACCTTGTGGTTTTACACCATTTGGCATCTAATAGGAAAATAGAACACTACAGAACATACATTCTATCCTTACACCTTTATTGTAGACATACTTGTACACCTACACTCATATTGTATACACACATGAATGCATACATTATACACAAATTGTGTGTGTGCATATATGTATATGCAGGCATGGCTATATGGTTAAGAAGCTCACTTTGCAACTACATGGTTTCAAGTTCAATCCCCCCACACAGCACCTTCGGCAAGTGTCTTCTGCAGCCTCAGGTTAACCAATGCCTTGTGAGTGAATTTAGTTGGCAGTAACTGTCTGGAAGCCTATCATATGTGTCTTTTTTTTCTTCCTCCCACCACTTGACAAACAGTGCTGATTTGTTTTCATCCCTGTAATTTAGCAGTTTGGCATAAGGGACTGATAGAATACGTACCAGACTTAAAAAATGATTATTGGGTCAATAATTTGCTTGAAACTCTTCAAGGTAGTGCTCCAGTATGGTCTCAGTCCAGTGACTGAAACAAATAAAAGTTGTATAGGAAAATTGATTTGGGGGTGTTGAAAATGCATCTGGTTCTTAAAACAGATTGTAGCTTTCTTTTTATTTTTAAAAAATCTATTTAAGTATCACACTGATTTCAACCACTTTAAAAATTTTCAATGGTCAATATAAGATTAAAAAAAAAAAAAAACAGGCAAGAAGTTTAGAAGAAAGTTTGCATAGGAGAAAAGTCCAAAGCAGTAAATTATGCTAAAAAAAAAAGGAAAAAAAATGTTCAAGAGGTTTTCATTGCAAATTAGTTTCACAGCAATAGGAAATTATGAAAGCTCAAATGTTCAATAAATTTTAATTCATTACTCATAGAATTTATCAAACATTTGAACTTTCATTTCCTATTGTTGTGAAGCTTATTGAATATTTTTTATTGCAATTGAATTTTTTTCCTGAGTATTCTTTCTTTTAAACTTTTATTTTGTTTTATATTTACCATTGAAAATTTTTAAAAAATTGTTGAAACCAATTTGATATTTTAAACATTAAAAACGTAAAAAACTACAGTTCGTTTTAAGACCCAGGTACATTTTTACCTCCCAAACCAAATTCTCCTCTATTTGTCCTTGCGTGAGAAGTAAATTCTTTATTCCTAAATGCGTGTGTGTGTGTATGTATATATATATATATATATATATATATATATATATATATATATATATATATGTCTGTGTGTGTTGCGTATATCATCAACACTCTGTAGTCTGCTCTATTATTTTCTGTTTTCAGTATCATTTCACATATTTCATTAAAAATTTGTTGATGTTGAACTTGAAGCCCTTCTTTTATCATTAACAATACTTTTATCTTTTTGTCATTCAGACTTCTCACAGTCCACTTAACTTATCGGCAAGTAGAGAATCTCTTTTCCCATTCTCTGATTCTAATAGACTAAACAAATAAACCATCCTTATCATTTAGTCTGTAATTCTGTCTTTTGATTGGATTTATATTTTCTGCACATGTATGTGGGTGGACAGCTATGCTCTTCAGTGGACATCAAGTAGAGATACATGCGTGTGTATGCGTGATTGTGAGAATGTTTTTTTCCCTCTTAGTTATACACTATCATTTATGCTTGTTTTTGTGTTTAGCTTCTTTTTTTTTTCTGGCTAAACAGTTTTTTTGTTAATAGGTAAATTAATTTTAATAAACATTTTTTTGTACTCTTTAATATATTTCATCTCAAAGGTAGTGATCTGGTAGAGTTGTTGATGTGCCAGGCAGGCATTTCTTATGGATTCTTTACAATCTGAATCCAAATGCTGCCAAGGTTAACTTTGCCTTTCATCCTTCTGGAGGTCAATAAAATAAGTACCAATATCAATGGAGTATTGTGGTCGATGTAATCAACCTCCCCCTTCCCTCAAAATTGCCAGGATGACAATATATTTCATCTCAAGAAATAAAGTTAATAGTTCAAATAATGATATTATAATCGTAACTGTAACAATTACTTCTTGAATATTCAATTAGTATTTAATTAGTGTTTTTGTTGTATATCTAAATTGAAACAATCTTCATCACTTAATTAAGCAGCATACATGACAAAGTGGCTCTTAATTTTTTTTTTTAAATCTTAACTATTTATTTAATGGCTATGTATGTTGTCTTTTAACATTTGTGTCTTGTTTAATGCTGCCAATGTTGAATATTGAGTTGCTATAACCATTTTGACCCATCTTGACTTTACAAAGACAAGGAACAAACATAAGAGTGCTGAGTTTGGTTGTTTTTGCATAACAGCTTCAGTAAAAAGGTCTTACAAATCTGTTGAATGTTTCTACACATGCATTTGTAAGGAGGGGATGGCATATGTGGAGACTCATGGCTGACATAACTGGCTGTGGTTTTTGGTTTCTTTGCATTCACTTTAATAGATTAACCCCTGATTTTATAGACGGCTCTATTTGTCCACAGCCACCACTCTTATCCTCATTTTAAACATTTCAGTAAGACATACTTGCAATCTTCTCATTAGCAACATTGATAAATTAGTTTTGACCAGTGTTACCATGGCATCATTATCAATGATTCTACAATGATTCTACTCCTGTCTGTCCCTGCTACAAATAAGCTATCATCATCATCTCAAGTTCTTGAACTCATAGGGCTGTTTACCTGGTGTCCCTGACATGTAAGTGACCAGTATTGCATTACTGCTGTACAGGCTGCCAGTCCTTTACAGAATTACTGATTTACAGCTCTGGACTGGAGCAACGTGAAGTGAAGTGTTTTGCTCAAGAACACAATGCACCACCTAGTCTGGGAACCAAAACCAAGGTCTTGTGATTGTAGGTGCTACATCCTAACCACTAGGCAATGCATCTTTAAGCCTTATTGGCCCCCTACAGATGAATACTTGTAAGCAAAGGTATGCTAGTTTCTTATTTACTACCTTGACATACTCACCTATGGGGCAGAGGTTATCTCTTCATTATAATTATTGATCGAGAGAGCAATCCATGCCATCAAAGTGACACTAGAGTGCAAATATACAAAGCCCAATATACTCATCATGACTACGTGCCTGATAAGTGTACACCAAGCGCATGCATCACAACCATATGTGTGTGACAGGGTGGTTTCATGACTTTGTAGGTGGGGCTCAGAGTTTTCTTCAAGATGAGTAACCCATCCCACTCAAAATGTCCCTGAATAAGAATTGTTTAATGATGTTGAATGAAACAACCATGTTTTCCAAGATGAATTATTCAAATCTCAAAGAATTCTTCTCAACACATGGCTATGATGCTCCTCTACTACTTCTGTTCATGATCAAAGATGCACACATTGTCAGCCACTCAACTGGTTATGGTCAAACAACTGACAAGCAAATCTGTGGTATTGAGCAAAATATTTGCTGTAGCCTATCTTTTACACCGAGACAAAACATGTCCTTGATAACACTTCCAATCAGTTAAGATCAGAAGCCATAAGAGCCACTGCCTGGTATGGCATCAGGGCATTATTAACAACTCTGATTTTGTTGGAACTCAAAGAGTCTTGCATTTAATACTTTCCTGATTATTCTGGCCATGCCAAGGAGGCAGACCTTTTGTAACAGTTCTACTTGGCATTCTATTCTCATTTCCTTTATATTCCTCTTGATGCCTTCTGATACTGATTCCAAGAACCCAACAATAATTGGCACTATTTTCACCTTCTTCATTGTCCATAGCTGCGCTATTTCATACTTAAGAGGATTCTATATATCTCTTTTTACACCTTCCTTCTTGGCTATTTGTGGGTAAAAGGGGCACACAACATTAATTATATAGTAAACGTGGTTCACCTTGTCCACCACCACTAGGTCTGGTTTGTTGGGCTCTAGTACCTGATCTGTTTGGATTGAGATTTTGCAGGTTTCCAACTCTGCCACTCTTTGCAGTTTGTGCTCATACTGTGTCTTGCCTCTCTCTAGACCCCACTTTTCACATATTTTCCAATGTAGCACTTTTGCTACCTCATCGAGTTGCCACAACTTATAATGATTTTGAGCAAGTTTAGAGCATTTGTTCACAATATGGGCAGTGGTTTCATTTGCACTGTTACAAATGTGGCACAGTAGAGACACTTGCTCATTCCAAAGATTGACACTCCAATTTGTGGCCAAAACTTGGTCTTGCACTGCCAGTATGATGCCTTCAGTTTTGCTCCTTTCTTTAGCCTTTCCCACCATGTTTTCCAGCAGCTTCAGTTGTGGCTACATGGAATTGATTGTGTAGTCCCTTGTTGCATAGTGCTTCTTCATGTCCTTTTTGTACTTCTTGTTTTGTCTTTTCCCATTTCTCTGCTTTCAATACTCTCTCATCCTTAACTGACACTAGCAAAGTTTCCTATCTTTGGGGTAGGTATTTCAATAAGCTGCTGAGTTTGATATGTATGCAATCTTCCACGCTTACCAATCTCCTTCCTCCATTTGCTCTCTTCATGTATAGGCGATAATATCTGCACATGGATGATGAGCTCCATGCACTGTTAGGGGCTTTTCTTGTCATCCTGTTAACTCCTTGAGTTCATCCTCTGTCCACTTCATCAGAAGTTCAGTGCCACACTGAACTACTATGACTGCGCATGAGTTTATTACTGAAATTATGTTTTTGACATTGACCTTTGAATCCAATATTTTTCTCACTTGTTACAGGTACTCTTTCTTTGTCTTTTCTTTCAAATTATTGGGGTTAATTCCATCTGCCTCAAGTGTTCCCAGGTATTTATTATTTGGATTCAGGTTCAATTGCCTTCATCATTTCACCACTTGGCATACTTATACCTTCTGACTTGACAAGCTTTCCTCATCTCAGCACATTTTGAAATTCCGAACTCCATCTTGATATCATTTGAGAAAGTTCACACAGACTGAGCTAGACTGTTTGGTTCTGCCTCACTTTTTGTAAATTTCAAATCATCCTTGAATAGCAGATGGGTTAAGTTTTCCCTTACCACTTCTCAGATCATATCCCAACTTTGTCTTCTGCAGTATTTCATTCAAGGAATCATTCCCAGCACAAAGATCATTGAGGATACACTGTTGCCCTGGAAGATTCCTCTCCTGATTTTCACTTAATAGCTGATTCTCTGCTGTCAATTCAGTTTTCCAACATTTCATACAAGTATCTATGCAGTCCACTGGCCAAAGTACCTGACAATAGTATCCACATCGGTGGAAGACACATTATTGGTTAAAAGTTGGATACATTATTACCCTTTCCAGGATCCTCAGCACATAACAATGTCTTTCTCTTTGTCATCCAGTTGAGTACTGAGCCTTCCTGTAAGCACTCATCCAGCTGCTGTACTATCCTTTCATGGATCCTGCTCAGCTTCTTCATCCAATAACCTTGGATACCATCCAACCCTGGGCTCTTCCAATTGGGATTTTCCTTAATTGTCTTTTTATTATTTCTGTAGCTATTTTTTATATTGTCTTGACTCTGTATATTACTTGGGTTTCATGCAGCCACTTTGCTTTATCGCTATGCTTTACAGATTCACCCCAGAATGCTCTGCTTTTGCCTGCCTCAGGTATCAATGTTAGGTGTAATTGCTCATCTGCTTCCTCAAACAGGTTTTTCAGATTGGTTTCAGACAATCTGTTCTGCCTGAATTGTTCTGATCTACTGTCATATCTTTCCAGTTTTTCCTTGCTCTTCGTTTCAATTCTTCCAACATCACATCATACACATTATCTTTTATTCTGTATGTTCTTTCCAGTCTTTTGCTTTCATTTTGCAATTCTCCTCTTTTTAATTTATCAACTTGATCCAAATATCTTTTTAACTTTGTTTCTTACAAATCGTCTACATCAGTGTGGTTCTTTATGCTCTGTTTGTCCTCTTCTTTTATATCCAACTCTTTCTGTGGCGACCATAGCTGCAGCCCTAATCTTGTTGGTTTCAGTTTTCCTTCACGTCTGGTATAGTCCAAGGACAGAATCTATCTTTTCAATTTCAGCTTTTAGCTTATACCTATCAACATATCTCAGATTGGGTGTTGTTTGATCCTTGACTTCTCTAATATACCAGCACACCACCCTCACTGTCTTGTTGATCATCGTATTCTTGTAATGTCGCTCTTTCCCCTACATCTTCACTGTCACCTTTAATTAGGCACACTATCTGCTGGTACAGTATTATCATTGTTTTCTATTTTCCATTTTATTTCTTCAATCTCCATATCTGTTAGCTACCCATTTGTTCTTATTGTTCTTGCCTAGTCGGCTAATCATCTCTCACTTATCTCGCATCGTCCTATTTCATCCCATTTTGATTTCATGCATTGTTGGAAGTCCCTTCTACTGGGTTCACTTCTGATAAAGCAATTAATTACAATTCAATTTGCCTCATTATCCCACCTTTTTCTCTGACTGAGTATAAGCAGCCTCTGGATGAAAACCAAACCTGTGCTGCACGGTCACAAAGCACCATTATTATTATTATTATTATTATTATTATTATTACTACTACTACTACTATCATTATTATACTGAGGATGACTTAGTCGTTTATCTTTTTGGAGTTGATGAAATAAGTACGGGTTGAGCACTAGGGTTGATATAATTGACAAGCTCCTCCCCCAAAATTTCAGGCCTGGTGACTGATAGAAAGGATTATTATTTTTAATATTTCAAATGAACCTCTCATAAATCAGATATAATCTAAAATTTGTATACTCGTTGACAGAAATGTAAATGCATTTTAGTCATAATTATTTTGATTTATGTGACACTAACAGCAACTTTAAATCTCATTTGTTGACATAAATTAGATGGGTGCTTTCTTTTTCTTCAATTGTTTATTTCATTTGTAAATCCTGCCTAACATACTAGTCATTTTCCCATTTCACTAATAGTGGCTTCAACTTCTATCAGCCCCCAATCAGCCCCCATTCACTTTACTCCACTATCTTTGTAGCACATTCTTGTGCCCTCCCCTCTTTCTCATTTCACACACAACAGTTAAATGTTAGAATTGTGTTGCACCAATTAAGCTTTTTCCATTTATTTCAAAGCTGCGACCATATACATTATTGTCTATTGTTTCATTACTGTTTTGGTGTTACCACTTTACCAATATCAGGAGGTCATCCAGTTGAGTTGACTGTAGCAGTGGTGGTGGATGGTTGTTAAACCAGATGCCAGTGTAATTAAAACAAGGTTTAAGTATTGTCATGGCTGAATGCTTACCATATGAGTGTGGATTCAATCAAGATTCAAACCTTGATTAAAAACTTCCTTTTGGCATGGCTCCAGATTGGGTAAAGCCTTATGAGTGAAATTAGGTACATGTAAACTTTGCAGAAGTTTGGCAAGTTGACATGGACGTATGAGGACACGTGGATGGGCATGCGCGCGCGCGCGCACACACACACACACACACACACACACACACACACACACACACACACAAAGTATACTCATTACACATGATTAAATCCCATGCATATTTACTTTTGAAGAAAGATTAATCATGTGGATTCTGTTCACAATTTCCATTTCAACTTGTTAATTTTGTTTGTGTCTCTTTGCTTTTTTGTTGCTCTTCTTCCAAGCTACTTTTATTTTTATATTTCAAAAAAATTGAATTGGTTTCTTTACATTTAGAACACATATGTAAATAGCAGTTCCAGACTTTAAAAAATAAGGACTGGGGTTGAACTTAAACCCTTCAAGGCAGTGCCCCAACATGGCCAAAGTTCAATGACTTAACACAAGTAAAAGAAAAGTTTTTAATGATGATTTATCTCCAAGTGGATTCAGCTATAGATAACAGCTTTATTATACGTTAAGTTAGAATCCTTTTGCATGAAGTGGGGGTGGGGGTGGCAGAAAGCTGTCTTGAGGACTTGGGTCACATCTTCTATAACTACGACATACTACCATTTACCCCAAATCAACCTGTTGTCTACTTTCAAATTGTTTTGTTTCTTCTTACCTTGCAAGAAAGTTTACATTAATTTTTGCTTCATAAGGGAAGCAACTCAAAATATTTTAAATGATTTGGTTTATGAACGTGTCAAGTTAACTTTTCAGTATTTTAAAATATATTAAGTTATTAAAGACCACAGTGTTTTAATAACTTCAAACATCTCTTATATGAACAATATCAAATTATTGAAATCATTCCTGCTGTAGTAGTTACATATGTGCTTTGCTGCTCCATTATAAATTGTCTAATTATTATATCACTGTTTCCTTCCTCTTGTTTACTTCAATACTGAAAACATTCATAGCAAAAATAAAATGAACTAAACCTAACTAAAAAAAAAAAGAACCATTTTTTCCCCCCCAATGAATAAATAAAGTAATTTTTTTTCTTTCATTCTTTGTTTCAGACTTATCTGATGATGACAACAGAATTGGTGAGAAATGAGAATATACTTCTACAAACGCTTGGTAAGTGTCTCGTTTGTATTCTTTTATGTATATTGTGATCTATTCTATTTTATTTTGTCATGCCTCTTAGTCAGAGGCACAATGGAGTACTTGTCACCTTTTGACTAGTTTCAGGAAATGGGCTAGGGGTGAATGTTATGATTATATCTACCAAATTACCCTCACACTGTGATATTTAAATACCACTGAAAAAAAAATTGTGGTTTACTAGACACGACATATAATCAATTAGATATCATCATCATTTTATGCCAGCTTTCCATGCTCGCATGGGTTGAACAGTTCAACAGGATCTATTGAGTTGGAGGATGTATCATGCTCCAATGTTTGCTTTGATAAGGTTTCTATGACTGGGTGCCCTTCATAGTGCCAACCACTTTACAAAGTGTACTGGATGTTTTTATCATGGCATGAATACTAATGATTACTATTTCTTAACTGGCAAGACTGAGGAAGAATAGAAAAGCAGGTGGGTGGCAGTTCTAGTCAGTGGGGGATAAGGGAGGGTAAGTAAAATAAGAGATTTATTGTTGCAATAGCATTAATTACATGTAACAAACCAATTACTAGTTCATTGTATTTCTTTTGTTGAGATAGACAACACTTTTTTTTTCCTACCATTTCTCACCATCACTTAGAGCTTTTGCTAGTATACATTGGCAAAAGGTATAAATATAAAAACATAAATACACACATACATTGGTTTAAGAAGTTTTTTTTCCAACCGTGTGGATTGGGTTCAATCCCACTGAATGGCTAGTGTCTTCTGCTGTACCCGTAGGCTGACCAAGGCCTTATGAACAGATTTGGTAGAGGGGAAAAAATCCTGTGTGTGTGTGTGTGTGTTAGTATGTGCCTGTCTTGACGCTATGTGATAGTTGTAAATGAGTGTCACTGTCTTACAAGCAGTATCAGTCATTTTTAATTTTCTACATAAACATGTTTGGCTATGAGATATATTATTTGCTTGGAAACTGATGGTGGTTGGTAACAGAAAGGACATTCAGCTGTAGAAAATCTGCCTCAATAAACTCTGTCTTACCTATGCAAGCAAGGAAAAGTGGACACAAAATGATGATGATACAGGCCATTATTTCCACACAGTCTCTGTTTACCAACAAATTCCTCTCACAGACCATTAGCCAACCTGAGACAATAGTAAATGACACAGGCCCCAGTTGCCACATGGTCAGGTTGAACCCAGAACCACGTAGTTGCAAATTGAGCTATCTTGATGTCCTGCAACTTCTATAAGCAGACATTCTATCTTGCAGAACTTCTTTATGGAGTGAAATAATGTTTAACAACTCTTTTTTGATTTCTCTGATTTTCACCTTCCATTTTTCACTCAGGTTTGTCATATGTAAAAGCAGAATGGTGATGCAAGCACTAAGTAAAAGATTTTTGCTACCAAGTAATAGAATGGGTTAAACAAATTGTTCAAAAACTCAAGGGTTCTCCTATCTTTTGTATATTCTTGTAGTATAAAAAAAAATCTGTCACATTGCAGAAAGGGTACAGCAAAAGTGTACATGAGAGATTCAAACAAATGCTACTAAAATGTGTGCATGTGCATGCACACACACAGTCACACATATATGAACACTACTGGCATGTGCACACATGCAACATGCACACAACAGCTATGTATGTGTATGTGTTACACTGTATCCTGGATATGGGTTTTACGAGTTATATAATATCAAGTGCTTCTTGAATTATTTCATTACTGATATGGAGTTTGGTCTGTTACAGTGGACAATAATTATAGAGCACAACAGCAAGAATTGAATTGAGCAAGGCAGAGAAAAATACAGGGAAAGATTGGGAAAAGAGCAGAGAGAAAATATAAGAATTAGAAATAAAGAGAGGAGAATAAGGAATGATAAGCATTAACTCAGGGAGGAAATAAAATGAAGTTCATGCGAGAACTGAACCTAAAAGATGTTGCATGACAAATAATAAAGATGAAGCTAAAAGGGGAAGATTGAAAATTGTTATTCAACGAAGGCAAGATATGAACAATGATAGGCAAGAAAAGCCAGAATGGGAAAATAAGTTAGATGAGAGCACATGACTGAAAAGAATAGACAAGATTTCCTAGAAATTAATTAAAAGATTATGAAGGAAATGACAGGATATTATTACCTAGTGGGGAGATGTTTATGGCTGACAGTGTACCACAAAATGGACTGGAATTTCTACAGGTACTGTTAGTTTTGTTATACACACACTGTGAAGTATTGTTAAATGATCTAATCATAAATAATTGAAGCATTTATGTTGTTGTCGATGCCATGAGAATATTTCAGCAATGATTCCTTCTCGTTTACAGGTTTTGATTTAACTGTTGATCATCCTCACACTCATGTTGTCAAAACCTGTCAAATGGTGCGAGGTTAGTAAACCCTTGTTGTTGTTATTTCCCTCGTCCATTTCTTTATACTTCTCCACTCACTTCCAGTTTCAATTTCTTTATATAAACGAGGGTTGTATATAAATAGTTCAGTGTATTAATTTAAGCAGTGGAATCAGACCATAGTGTTTTATTGGATCCCTTAATGTTCAGACTTCAAATCCTGTTATCAAATCTATTTTAAAAAATTTTATTTCATCTCTCTTAGTGTTGATGAAACGAGTACTATCTATGTATTGGGGTTGGGAGTCATATCGAATATCCTCCACCCTTACAATATGTGATCTTGTAAATATTTCTAACTGTAGAATACTGGTTTAAATGCAGTGAAGTTGTTGTTATAGGTTCAAAATCCATCAAGGTTAACTAGAAGTATGCTAAGTCATGTGGATTGAAAAATAGATGTGTACAGTTTATCCAACATGTTCATTTTAATTATAATTGTAGACACCAATACTTCTATCAGCACTACTTAGTGTGCCTCTAGTTTATTAATTCCAGCTTGACTAAGCTTTGCACACATCAGCAAATGTTTTATTGGCTGTTTAAGTATTAGAATGGCAGTTCTTAGTGGGCTTTGAACAATGAACTTGTTGCTCGTAGCTGAAGTGTAACAACACAGAAATGTTTCTACTGTTCAATGATGTCATTCATAGCCCAGTGGTATGTTTTTCACATATTGTCTGAAAGGAGAATTTCCATCCAAATATAATTTCCACAGTGAAGGTCTTTCCGCACTTGTGATTGCACAAATATGTTAAATATAATTGTATGCACCTATATTCCATCAAGTTTAACTTTTCTGCTTGATAAAGTTTGTTTTTTATGGAAGTTTTACGAAATGGATGTTCATATTCTTCGAAAGGTCAGTGGTAATGTGAGACATATAATATATGGGGAGTTACTAGTGAAGTTTCTTAATCTCTAACATTCATACTGTTTTTACCTAACATAGATGACTGAAATATTGTTGAGGGTGAACAAAAAGCAGTGAGAAATTAACTAGCCAACAGTGACACATGAGGTTTTTTTCGAGCGAGATCGTTGCCGGTGCCCCTGGACTGGCTCATGTGCGGGTGACACATGAAATCTTTCGAGCGAGATCGTTGCCAGTGCCCCTGGACTGGCTCTTGTGCGGGTGACACATGATATCTCTCGAGCGGGATCGTTTGCCAGTGCCCCCGGACTGGTTCATGTGCGGGCGACACATGATATCTTTCGAGTGAGATCGTTGCCAGTGCCCAAGGACTGGCTCTTGTGCGGGCGACACATGAAATCTTTCGAGCGGGATCGTTTGCCAGTGCCCCTGGACTGGCCCTTGTGCGGGTGACACATGAAATCTTTCGAGCGGGATCGTTGCCAGTGCCCCTGGACTGGCTCATGTGCGGGTGACACATGAAATCTTTCGAGCGAGATCGTTGCCAGTGCCCCTGGACTGGCTCTTGTGCGGGTGACACATGATATCTCTCGAGCGGGATCGTTTGCCAGTGCCCCCGGACTGGTTCATGTGCGGGCGACACATGATATCTTTCGAGTGAGATCGTTGCCAGTGCCCAAGGACTGGCTCTTGTGCGGGCGACACATGAAATCTTTCGAGCGGGATCGTTTGCCAGTGCCCCTGGACTGGCCCTTGTGCGGGTGACACATGAAATCTTTCGAGCGGGATCGTTGCCAGTGCCCCTGGACTGGCTCATGTGCGGGTGACACATGATATCTCTCGAGCGAGATCGTTGCCGGTGCCCCTGGGCCGGCTCTTGTGCGGGTGACACATGAGGTTTTTCGAGCGAGATCGTTGCCAGTGCCCCTGGACTGGCTCATGTGCGGGCGTCACATGATATCTTTCGAGCGAGATCGTTGCCAGTGCCCTTGGACTGGCTCTTATGCGGGTGACACATGAGGTTTTTCGAGCGAGGTCGTTGCCGGTGCCCCCGGACTGGCTCATGTGCGGGCGACACATGAAATCTTTCAAGCGGGATCGTTGCCAGTACCCCTGGACTGGCTCATGTGCGGGCGACACATGATATCTCTCGAGCGAGATCGTTGCCAGTGCCCCTGGTCTGGCTCTTGTGCGGGCGACACATGAAATCTTTCGAGCGGGATCGTGGCCAGTGCCCCTGGACTGGCACATGTGCGGGCGACACATGAAATCTTTCGAGCGAGATCGTTGCCAGTGCCCCTGGACTGACACTTGTGCGGGTGACACATGAAATGTTTTGAGCGGGTTCGTTGCCAGTGCCCCTGGACTGGCTCATGTGTGGGCGGCGCCCCTGGGCTGGTTCTTGTGCGGGTGACACATGAGGTTTTTCGAGCGAGATCGTTGCCGGTGCCCCTGGACTGGCTCATGTGCGGGCGACACATGAAATCTTTCGAGCGAGATCGTTGCCAGTGACCCTGGACTGGCTCTTGTGCTGGTGACACATGAAATGTTTTGAGCAGGATCGTTGCCAGTGCCCCTGGACTGGCTCATGTGCGGGCGACACATGAAATCTTTCGAGCGAGATCGTTGCCGGTGCCCCTGGGCCGGCTCTTGTGCGGGTGACACATGAGGCTTTTCGAGCGGGACGGGATCGTTGCCAGTGCCCCTGGCCTGGCTCATGTGCGGGCGACACATGAAGTCTTTCGAGCGGGATCGTTGCTAGTGCCCCTGGATTGGCTCATGTGCGGGTGACACATGAAATTTTCCGAGCGGGATCGTTGCCGGTGCCCCTGGGCTGGCTCTTGTGTGGGTGACACATGAGGTTTTTCGAGCGATGTCGTTGCCAGTGCCCCTGGACTGGCTCTTGTGCTGGTGACACATGAAATTTCTTCGAGCGAGATCGTTGCCGGTGCCCCTGAACTGGCTCTTGTGTGGAGTTGTTGTGGGATTTTCGAGCGGGATCGTTGCTAGTGCCCCTGGACTGGCTCTTGTGCGGGTGACACATGAGGTTTCTCGAGCGAGATGAGCGTGGCCGTTGCCAGTACCGCCTGACTGGCCTTCGTGTGGGTGACACGTAAAAGCACCCACTACACTCTCTGAGTGGTTGGCGTTAGGAAGGGCATCCAGCTGTCGAAACACTGCCAAATCAGATTGGAGCCTGGTGTAGCCATCTGGTTTCACCAGTTCTCAGTCAAATCGTCCAACCCATGCTAGCATGGAAAGCGGACGTTAAACGACGACGACGACGTTATGATAATTCAATAATTTCTAAATCTTTCAAGCTGTCAAAAATAGGCAGCTTAACCCCAATGATGCTTTCAAATTTTGGCACAAGGGCTGCAATTTCGGTTGAGGAGGTAGGTCAATTACACTGACCTTAGTGTAATTGACCAAAAGAATGAAAGGCAAAGTTAACTTGTGCAGAATTTGAACTCAGAACTTAAAGACATGAAATGTTACTAAGCATTTCCCCCAGTCTGCTAATGATACTCACCACCTTCATGATGATAATAATCCTTTCTGCTATAGGCACAAGGCCTGGAATTTGAGGGGAAGGGGATAGTCAATCACATCAACCCCAGTACTTTACTGGTACTTAATTTATCGACCCTGAAAGGATGAAAGGCAAAGTCAACCTTGGCAGAGTTTGAACTCAGAACACAGCAACGGGTGAAATGCTGCTAAGCATTTTGTCCAGCGTGCTAGTGATTCTGCCAGCTCATTGCCTTAGTAACAATAATAATAATAATAATAATAATAATAATTGTTTCTAATTTAGGCTTAAAACCAGCAGTTTTGGGGGAAGGGGATTTATATGCAGCATTGACTGGTACTTTGTTTTATCAACTGTGGAGATATGAAAGGTAAAGTTAGTTTCAGTAGGATTTGAACTCAGAACATAGATAACAACAATGATGATTATGATAATACAAAATAATTCTGTTGAACTTGTTGGACATGCTTTATTTTGCTACTTTTAATTTTCAGCCAGTAAGGATCTTGCTCAGACATCATACTTCCTTGCAACAAACAGGTATGTTCTAGTCTATCAATTCAACTCATTGTTTTCTTTTCTTTTTTTCAGTGGTTGTGGTGGGTGGGGCTGTGTAAATATCCCTGCCTGTAGAGAACCACTACCTACTGGCTATGTGGTGGTAAGGAGTGTGTTCTTATAACTTGTTTATCTAGGACTACATCATCTGATGTCTTTGTTGTTGTTGCTAAAAGGTTTGTTTTCAGGAGCTTTGGCTGATATTTGTAGGGGGGTCATAACCCCAAAGAGATTCTTTTGTTGATGCCTACTAAAAATATTGAAATTGGGTGGTGTGACAACAGTGGGATGAAACAGTTAATGCTTCATTTGATAGTGTTAATCTTCACACCATAATTCTGCAACTTGTCCTTCCATGGAGCCACAATCATTATGATAAATACATCCTTATAACTAATATGATATCATATATATATATATATATATATATATATATATATATAATTCACCAAACAAAAAACAAAGACAGGTGGTGTAGACAACAAACAGATGTATTAGTTTAACGCTTGGGAAGTGAAAAAGTTTTGAGCCTACACTCTTCCACAGAAAGAAACAAGGAAAGAAAATAAAGAATGTGTAGTGACTAGCAATCTATCATGGCGAATGCTGGCCACACATGTATTTATAGGTACATATGCATACATGTATGACTATGTGGATATAGAATAAGCTTTGTCACCCTGTGCTTATGAATTTTATCTCACTGCATGTCCCTTGGGCTAGTTAGTCTTCTCCAGTATTCTCAGGTTAACCTTTTGATTGAAATTTGATGAGCAAAAACTCTGTAGATTCCTATTGTATGTATATATGTGTTCACAGACATGGACGGACGGACGGACACACACAAACTGTTGTCTATGCTGGCATGGGTTAGGTGGTTTTACAGGATCTGGCAAGCCAACATGCATTGAGCGTTGGGCCTCATGGAGGCAATGACCAATGACCAACACCTTCTGCTAGTGTCATACTACACGATCACATTCTTCAATTTGGGCACATACCAGTTTCCTTTTACCAGGTTCTCTGCAGTCATTCTCTCCAAGACTTCTTGCATCATGGCAGTTGTCTTCTCGCCCACGTTGTCACTCCACCTCACTCCTTCAGCTCGCCTCTTGATGAAGCTGCAGCTGTCCACTCCTTCAGCTCGCCTCTTGATGAAGCTGCAGCCGTCCGTTGTCATCCTGCAATCGGGTAGTGTCTCAGCAGCTTCCCACACACAGAAAACAGTTCTCACCTACTTGTCCTGGTACCCAGTTCTGGTATCTTATTCCCTCTCCAGAACACCAGCATGCCAGCCTTGTCTCTCAGTAGCTTGAGTCCCAGTGCAGCTTTCCTTTGCCTCCGGTGGCTTGGCAGTTAGCCCCAAACTCTTCAGGTGGCTTATGACCTCCTTTGCCAACAATATGCTCTTGTCCACTAGGATGTCGTCAATATAGGAATTGGTGGCTCTTTTCACTTTGTCCACCTTTCTCAGGATGGTTTTGAGAATTGTTGCCGTAATCTTCAGTGCTAAATTCAGCCCGATCAGGCAGTATGTCCAGCCCTTGTATCTTACCAGCTGGTATTTCCACAGTCTCTCAGCCACATACAGCTGCAGATATGCTGACTTCAAATCGATGATTGTGGAGGCCCCTATCATCTGCCTCCACTTTCTCAAGGTTTCGCTGCAAACATCCAAACTGCCCATATGGCACAATACCTGGTTGTTCAGCTCTCGAAAATCTAATACCAGCCTGACTTTATGCTTCGTCAGCTGCACCACTGCCATCAGTGGTAGCACTCCACTCTCCACTTCCTCCTTCCAAAGGATCAGAATGCCTTCCTTGATCCACTGTTCCACCTCTCTCTCGAACTTGATTCTGGTATCCCCTTTCAGGGTATGCTGATAGCAGCCTACTGCATTTTTCGATGTCAGAGGACCTCCCTTCCAGTACCATTCCACTGCCCATTGCTGGCCGTTGAACACAGCCCCAAAATCCTTGTCTGTAATGGTGTGTGCAGCATATTTTTCTTTGCAGCTCTCACCACTCTCCCGTCGCGAACTCACGGCACATAGTGCCCCTGCATCATCAAACGTTACACCGGCTTCATTGACTGTGACACCTCCCAAATGGACAATTGCGTCCATCCCCATCACTACATCGATTCCGTCCACCACGCGGTCAGTCACGATCGCATGCAACCTCGATCTCATTCCTCTTACCACCATCTCCACATCGCAACTTCCTCTGTCAACAGCCCTTACACTACTCACTCCACTCCATTCTTCTACCACCTCTGGAGTCATTAGGGTTGTTGAGCAGCCTGTGTCCATGAGGGCTTGTGATACCTTTCCCTCCACCATGACGTCCACTACTAGCAACGACCATATATGTACCTCTATTCTTTCGATGGGACGACTACTGGTACAGTTGTCTCTCTTAGATTGTTTCCCTGAATGCATTCACTAGTGATGTGGCCTGTTTGCATCGATACAGTGTATCTATAAATTCATGATGGGATTTCAGAACTATTTATTGATATAACTTGCAACACTACTCATTTCATATACATGTTGAATAAGAGATCAACTAATAAAATTTATGTATAGTTTAGTGCAGTTCGATGTGGGTTGTATTTGTTGCTCGGCACACATCTAATCAATATTCTAGTTGGATGAATGAAGAAAATGCAAGATGCATACACAGCTAGCCATGTGACAGTGATGCAAACAATGCTACACCAAGCTGATGCATCAGTCAAGATGTGGGTGGTGCAAAGGAAAGTTTGACACATTCTTTGCAAAACTTGAATCTGTGAGCCATGTTTGTCGTGAATATCATCGCATGTTTAATGAAAAACCAACACATGGAAACAACATTCACTGTTGAGATCGAGATCATCAGCTTAAGGAAACTGGCAGCTTTTTGGACACAACTTATACATCATCATCATCATTATCCTTTACCAACTGCTCCCTATACTAGCATGGGTTAGATGGTTTGACAGGAGCTAGCAAGCCAGAAGACTGTGCCAAACTCTACTGTCTACTTTCACATGATTTCTAAAGTTGGATGCCCTTTCAAATGCCAAACACATTACAGAGTGTACTGAGCGTTTTTGTGTGACACTACCAACAATATTAAAATAAAAAAGGTCTTTTTACTTTGTTGTGAAAAATTTCTCCCAGATTAATAATTTGTGAAATAATGTATTTTGTTGTATTCTACTTTGAATTTACTGTCAGCTAACACTGAATATTTTTCTTTTTGGACAGTTTGCATTTAACCACAATGTGCTTGATGTACAAACCAACAGTAGTTGCTTGTGTCTGTATACATCTTGCTAGTAGGTGGGGTAGCTGGGAGGTAAGTTCATTTTGCTTTTAATTTATTTTTACAAACTCCCCCACAGATACACTCACAGTATTTACTAACACCAGTCTAAGATGGAAAAAAAAAATTATGTCAGTAACATCATCATCATCATCGTTTAACGTCCGCTTTCCATGCTAGCATGGGTTGGACGATTTGACTGAGGACTGGTGAAACCGGATGGCAACACCAGGCTCCAGTCTGATTTGGCAGAGTTTCTACAGCTGGATGCCCTTCCTAACGCCAACCACTCAGAGAGTGTAGTGGGTGCTTTTACGTGTCACCCGCACGAAAACGGCCACGCTCGAAATGGTGTCTTTTATGTGCCACCCGCACAAGCCAGTCCAGGGGCACTGGCAACGATCTCGCTCGAAAATCCTACAGGAGCCAGTCAGGCGGTACTGGCAACGGCCACGCTCAAAATGGTGCATCTCATGTGCCACCCGCACAAGAACCAGTCCAGGGGCACTGGCAACGATCTTACTTGGCTTGCCGGGTCTTCTCACGCACAGCCCATTTCCAAAGGTCTCGGTCCGTAGTCATCGCCTCGGTGAGGCCCAATGTACGAAGGTCTTGCCTCACCACCTCAGCCCAGGTCTTCCTGGGCCTACCTCTTCCACGGGTTCCCTCAACTGTTAGGGTGTGGCACTTTTTCACGCAGCTATCCTCCTCCATTCTCACCACATGTCCATACCAGCGCAATCGTCTCTCTTGCACGCCACAACTGATGCTTCTAATGTTCCACGAAAGATAATCAGTAAAGACTAAAGATTCCTTGTAAAACACGCATAAACACAGGCATATAGACTGATTTTTTGCAGTTTGTATTTGATGTGAAATATAACAGTTTAACAGTTGTCATTGTCATTTAATGTCCATGTTCCATGCTACCATGGCTTGGATGTTTCGACGGAGTATGATGGGTCCAAGGACTGCATCATGTTTTAGTATCTATTTTGGCTTCATTTCTACAACTGATAACTTTACAGCATTTATTGTGTGCTTTTTTTCTTGTTTTTGTGCTACTAACATATGTGAGGCCACCATGCAGCTTGCAAGGCTAAGAACCCCTAAGGAGGCCTCTTTATGTTTGGAGATGGGTTAAAATATGAGGAAAAGGGACCAGAACAGGTTTTCTGTTGTAGAGGATTACTCACGTTAGACAAGAAGGTGGGAGTGATCAGGTGGAGCTGGAAAGAGATAATTTTAGTGATAAGATGTCTGCGTGGACCTTCAACGTATGAGGTGAGTAGGGACAGGAATCAACACTGAGGATCAGTGAAGGTTGCATGAGTTGGTAGAAGGGGGAGTAGGTGATGACTGACTGTGCAGATATTTTTATATATATAGAATCCGTATATTACACTACAAATTTATGTATATTTCTTTTTTCTTTTTCTCAGTTGCAGTCGTCTGCTGAAGGGAAACCTTGGTATTCGTACGTTGAAAAGTCTGTCACTCCAGATCTTCTTGAGGGTGAGCATTGTGTCTTATCTTCAGTACAGCCTACAGACATCTAGCTCATGGATCTGAAATTCTGACTTATACACCTTCCTATGTAAAAATCTGGTTTGTAAAAAATAGAAAACCTAGAAAACCTTTGAGCAAGTATCATAACCTCACCTTCACACTGTCTTAGCTGTAGGTTTGTTCCTATTTCATAGGAACAGCTAACAACAGTGATGTTTGAAGTGGGGGTGTCTTATGATATTAGTTGCTCTTAATAGAACGTAAGTAAGCAAATGTCAGAGAAATGACTTGCTGTTTATGTTTCCTTAGAAATCCATTGTAAATAATAATGTTAGCTTTTTAATAATCTAATGTTTCATTGTAAATTCATTTTAATTAAGTACACATAAAATTAGACAAGTAAACTCATTACTAAACTCTTGGCTAATCAGAATAATTTTGTGTTAATTGAAATTTATGAAATTGAACATTAATAACTACAGAGATAAATTCATTTTTTTAATGTTAAATTTTTAAAAATTCCATTGTAAAACAAATGGAAAGTAATAGATGTATTAAATGTAAAAGATAATTATTAAAGAAAATATTTTATTTGGGCTGTTTACTAAATATATAATGAATATTGAATTTTATGAAAAGTATATATATTATATGGGTGTTTGGTTAAGAAATTTACTTCCCAATCACATGTTTTGGGGTTTAGTCCCATGATGTGACACCTTGGACAAGTGTCTTCTACTATTGCCGCTGGTTAACCAAAGCCTTGTGAATGGATTTAATTGACAGAAACTGAAAGAAACCTGTCTTATATGTATGTGTGTCTCCTTGTCTTGACATCATGCAATAGTTGTAAATAAGTGTCACTACCATATAAGCAGTGTCATTTGTTTCAAATTTTCCCTGGAAACATCTGGCCTTGAGAAAATATTACATTGTTTGGTAACAAAGTGAGTGTTGATGATAGGAAGGGCATCAAGCCATAAACAATTTACCTTGGTAAAATTCATTACCCATGTAGACATAGAATAGTGGACATTAAAATGTCTCTGTTAACACACACACACACACACACACACATGGGTCAATCAAATTCTAACAGTCTGAATATCACATTTTATTTTTACAATTTTACACTATCTCAAGTACTTTCATGTTTTATACTAATTTTTAGGTTAATGTTTATGTAGCAGCATTAACATACAGCTAACATAGACATTTACTTAAAAATATTTTATAAAACTTGTACTTCTAACATTGTAAGATGGTAAAAATAACAAAAAACCTCAAAATCAGACTGTTGGTATTTGATTAACTTATATATTTGTCAGTCAAACTCCTAAAACAAATACAGTAAAGTTAGGGCATATTTTTAAATAAGAAACATCCATATTACTTGCATTTCACATCATCATTTAGCATGTCTTCTTTGCTGGCATTGGTTGGATAGTTTGACTGTATCCAATGAGCCAGAGTACTTTCATCTCCAGTGTTGACTTTGGCATGGTTTCTATAGTTGGATACCCTTTCTCAGTTTTTTATGAGACCATCTTTTACCATTATCCTTATATTGTATTAAGGCATCTATTTTGTTGCTTTGTTAAATTTTGTCTTATTTGTCTGTATCTTCTCTCAATCAGAGCTTACCATCGATTTCCTAGAAGTTCTTGATGGATGTCCAACTCGATTAAAGAAAAAAATCATGACTTGGAGAGTATGTATTAAAATGTACTTCTTTTACAATTGAATTTTCCATCAGTACAGGGTAATGAGCCAGTGTTTCATTTGAATAGTTAGTTGCAGTTTAGCCTGCGCTCAGCTATGACCTAACAGACCCATAATCAAAGATGTCCCAACCATAATCATTGTCTCTTGTTAGATATTGTGCATATGATTACATTATCAAATGTGCCCCTCTTATCTTTTCTTTTTAAAGTCAACAATGAAAGACTTGTCGATTTGACTGTTATTGCTTACATATACTCAATAGGTTCTGTTTATTTTGGTTGATGAATTGATTGGTCATCAGTTATGAAACACCCAGCAATGCATGTCTGCTCAAATTTCACTGAGGTAGATTTGGCTTTTCAACCATCTGAAGATGCCAGAACAGGACCGAGTTTAACCTTGAAGGCAGCAGTCCAATGACTAAACCCACTCAGTGAATAACAATATCATTATCCACAGTATTTGGTCGTTCTGTAGATTTTCATAGCTTGTGATAGTTTTATCACCACCAGCTTCTAATTCAAGTAAATTTATTAAGTTAAGCAGTCGTGTGTGAGAGAGAGAGACAGAGACAGTAAGTAAATTAATGGTCTGTGTGTGGAAATTTCAGTAAATCAACTGGGTATGTGTATGCGGTCGGGTGAATTTAAGTAAATCAATTGACTGCTCAAAGCTAATGGTTAGTTTCTTGTGTCAGTGGAAGGTTAAGAATTTCTTGATTCTGAATCTTTTGATATATCTCTTACGTTACTTTTGAGAGTTCAAATGTTGTGTTTGTTTATTTGTAGTCTGGTCGAGATAAAGATGAAGATAAAGACAAAGATGGACCACCTGAAAAGAAAAGTCGTCTTGATATACGAGGAACGTCTAATTCTACAGCCACTGGCAGCAGCCCCGGTCCATCTGCCGAAAGCGATTTCACAAAGGAACGCTTGAACATTGCCTCTTCGCCTTCAGACCGGAAGGTCCGCTTTAAGGTGGAAACTCCTGTGAAAGTACTATCACAACCTGAAAAATCTAGTTTTCCATTGGACTCTACTGCTGTTGGTGTTCCTGGAGTTTCAGCAACACATGCAGCAGCTTCTGCTGCTGCTGCTGCTTCAGTTAGTAGTAGCAGTAGTAGTAGTAATCCAAAACTTGATCAAAGAAAAAAGATGCACAAAAGTTCTGTGCCACGTGCAGATTCTAAGTCCTTATCTGATAGACATTCACACATTGTGCGTCCCCATCAGAATGCACCTCTGAAACTAACTATAAAAACTCCCATTCCTCCGTGTGATGGTGAGGCTAAATTACCCGGGTCTAGCCAAGTGTCTGGCAAATGGAGCAATCAAAACCGATTAAAACTTGATAACCATACGGGTTCAGCAAATGTTAGCATGAAACAACTACACAATAGTAAGGTGGACTATCCCCCCTTAGACCGTATGAAAGATGTGAACCATATGGTTAACATGAAGGGTCATATAGACTCCTATTCACAGAAATCAGTGACAGGCAGAATCGATCCCATGCTACAGAGCTCAGCTACTTCTAGTAAGTCACATTTTAATCCAAATAATGCTTACCCCGTTGTAAACCCTTCTTGCACTTCGAATGATGTACAGTTTGATTCGACATATAGGAACTCTGCTCGAAGACAGAAAGTGTGTGATACATCTCTGACACCTTACAAAAGTGGATCCAAACAGCAACAATTGTCTGCATCGCAATCATTACGCTATAACTCTTATTGTCAAGGTTCAGATTTAAGACTGGACAATGAAAAACTAATTGGACACAACCTAGAGTCTAATGGAAGCGGGCCATCTAATTTGCACTCTTCTCAGGCATTAACAAACCCTCTCCCCTCTTCTGTTACAACTGCCTCCGCTTCAAATGCCACAGGTGGACGAGAACAATTTGGTGAACTACAAATGCAGATACAGCAGTTAATAGATATACAGAAAAAAAATATTCGAGAACATAGGCAGAAATATACCATGGATCTGCACAAATGATGATGATAAGTTCATAATTGTTCCAGCTAAACTTTGCCCTAATAAATTTTAAATCTAGGTCTTTCTCTTTACACAGCCTGTTTCTTCAATCACCATCAATAAATATTCTTAAGGGAACAGCAGGGTCTTTTTTTTTTTTTTTTTTTTTTTGTAATGTATTCATATATTTACATATGGATGGATGTATGGATATATGTAGTCAACAGTTGTACATATTAAGTTTAAGCCTGAACATAGATTGCTAACACAACAGGGAAGAGATGGGGGAATGAGCACCAAATGAACGTTTTTTTTCCCTCCCTCCCTCCATTTTTTGCTTGTGTTTTATCTTCATTTCACACATCTAATGTATACATAGTCCATGAACAACTGTAATTTAATTACTAATTTCTACACTTATGGAGCAGTTCATTACTTCCTACTTTGGTTAATTGGTCTGTCTGCTTTTGACTGTGTCGCTTCAATTTTTTTTTTTTTTTTTTTTTCTCTTTATAGATTTTTAAGTATATTTTAACTAATTTTTATCAGTGACTTTTAACTCTGTAAAAATCTAATGCAGCAACATTAATTTGATGGTAGATGCAAGCTGTACCATAAGGTTTTTTTTTTTTTTTGCCAAGTGGAAACATGTAGTACTTCCTTTTTTTAAAACTAGTTTTTTGTTTCCTCTTCAATTTCAATTTTATTTCTTGTCCACCTTGAGACTTCGATTACAGTAGTTTTGTGTGTGTATACATGTATGTTTGTGTGTGTGTATATAAACGTATGTATGTGTGTGTGAATAAGGATATCGTGTGGTCTGATCCAATAAGTATCTGAACAGTTGCTATAGTAACAAAGCTAAAGCACACAGAGTGAAGCTGCTTGGCACAGATTGACTTAGAACTCCGCTGTGCATGTGCACTAAGTTTCAACGTTCTAGCTCACTTCCGCTGTTTACAGCAGTGCTTGGAAGGAAGGTGTGTAGCATGTGATGGTTGCATTGACCATGACAGAGAAAGCTGAGCAAAGAATCTGCATCAAATTTTGCCAAAAGCTTGGCGATACCTGTTCAGAGACCTGTGCAAAGTTTTCAAAAAGTTTTCATTGTTCTTGACACAATCAAGATCTTGTGCAACTGAAACCTGAGTGTCGTTTTGGTCAGATGAAAGCAGTTTTGGCACAAACCTGGCAGACATGGCGTCTCATGCCCAAATCTTTAGTGATAATGGACTGAACTGTAACTAATCCGCACATCCATGGATGGTGATTTGACAATCTGCCCTCAGCTGCATGCACATCTGAAATGCTTTTCTCAGTTCTGCTGGTTGCGAGTCTCCCAGAACTTTTGTCAATATCGATTTTTTTCGGCCATCATAGAAACTTCTGAACCACTCGTACACTTGTGTGCAGCTCATACACTCCTCCCCCTACACTTTCTGCAGCTTTGTGTAGGCCTCTGAACAAATATCACCATGACGACTTTCTGTCATGGTCAATGCAAAATTCACATGCTACACACCTTCCTTCCAAGCACTGCTGTAAACAGTGGAAGTGAGCTAGAATGTTAAAACTTAGTATGCATGTACAGCAGAGTTCAAGGTCAGTCTGTGCTAAGTGGCTTCTCTCTGTGTGCTTTAGCTTTGTTACTATGGCAACAGTCTAGATACTTATTGATCAGACCTTATACACAAACACATAGATGGATTATATTTACGAAGTGAAATTCCTATTAAACTAGTCATTTTTTTAAATTGAAAAGCAAAAGAAAATCATGCTTTAACCTTTAAAATATGAAAAAAAGTTTTTTTTTTTTTGTATCAAATTTTATTTTAAAATGTGTGACAAAGTACTAGAAATATTTTTAAAATTATATTTATAAAGGAGCATCTTAATGTTTGCTCTTATTAGTCTGCCTAGTTAATTATCATAGGGTCTCGTTTTGGAGGACTGAATCCTGATAGGGATTTTCTAAATATTTTCTTCTGAATTTGCCTTTTCCTATTTCTAAATATAAAATATTTAGACAGCATATTGAAATATAAAGTGTGTGGGACAGAGAAGGCACCAAACGAATTCCACGTTTTATGAACTAACTCATTTGTTTTCAAAATCATTTACAGAATAATAATGCACTGTGTGTATGTGTGTGTATATATATATATATATATATAGAGAGAGAGAGAGAGAGAGAGTGAATGTTAAAGGCAGTGTGTTCACTCCCTGATTAGTTTTGCTGGTGGACTTGATATTTATTAAGGATTTCTGTGTCTGTGTGTATGAAATAGATGTGAGCTATGTTCTTACTGTACTCTTTTGCTCCTGTAAACACTATTTACATTAGATATTGTGTGGTTGCTATTGAATGTATAGTAACATGTTGCACCATTGGTCAACAAGCAGTCTTTGGTGCTGGCAGTCATTATACTATGCTGCATAGTTACTTCAGTTTGCTTTCAACTGCTGATATAATTCCAGTATTTCAGGAATAGAAAAAAAGAAAAAAGTTTTTAATTCCTCCCTCCCCCATCCCTCTGCAATCTTTCTCACCTTCACTAATAATTTGCATTTACTTTCTCTCGTTATGTCAATGTAAAGAAATTCTATTTTGAAATTTTCCAAGCTTTGCCTCAGTTTAAACCAAATTCCATAGTTTTCCTCAGTAGTGCTTTATAAACCATTTTGATACCAACCCACTTGAGATCACCCCAGGCTCTATGATACAAACCTCCCATTTTGAAAATGATCTAAATTGCAGCCTATCATTGAAACTCTGCTAATTTATGTTCCAAACACCAGCTCAAATAATGACAAAGTTCTTTTAATAAATTCTTCATTATTTTCAAAAATGTAAAACAAAGGCAGTATAGAAGTATATAGTAGTGACAAAAGGTTACCAAGGTATTATTCTTTCTCTCCTTTACCTCCTGGTATATTTACATCCCTTCCCTTTTACTCATCTGAAAGGAATTATTTTGAAGTTGCTAATTCAGTTTACTTAGATCTCAATGGTGCGACTTCAGTGACTTCCCCTTGAATGTCATGAACGCTCTTCTTCTCAGTGTCCTGATTAAAATTTATTTCTCTTTCTCGGTATGTTGATCCTTGTTCTTGTTTTCATAATGTCTTTCGTTGAAGTCACTTAGGTATCATTGTGTTGCATGACCATCTCTTGTTGCTGTTGCTGCTATGCAGTAGTGGTGGTGGTGACAGGGTAGAGGGGTGGGATTGTCTTTTAATTTTATTTATCCTCTTTTACTAGAGACAAAAATGGTGTGAAGCGTTTTGACTGCATGAATGTGTCACAAAGGAAAAATCCTTCATTGTTAATGAGAGTACATTCAAAACAGATCACATATCTTGATATTGTAGTAATTACCTTTTAGATTTTTAACTAAGGTGAATGAATTAAAAGTTAACACTTTTGTTTGAGCTGGTTACAAATGAATTAGGTTTTGAAAGCACTTGCTGTCTCCAGTTGAATTTAATTAAACTAGAGAAACGTGGAGTGAATCTCAAAATGTTGTGATTGTTTTCAGAGAAAATTGATTACATATATGTGATTGGTTATATATGGTGTGTGTGTGTGTATATATATATATATGCAATTGTTTTCAGAGAAAAATGGCTATATATAATAATGCCCTTGTACATAACACCATATAGATCTGTTCAGTTATGAATATTATTTCTTCCTCTATCTAATGTTGGGATTGACTGGCTTTAGTTTAGAAAAACCATCTGCTGAGGTGTGACATAGCTTACTGAATTGTCGATGTTCACTATCTTAAAATAGCAATGTAAGTTGTTTGGACTGACCACCTTTAGTAACAACACCATTTATGTCAAATGTCATCTGGCTTGGATAATTTATCAAATTAGGATGGCTTGCAATGTCATGTGATGTCTATTGATTCTTCTAATATGATGGTACTGGCATGTCTGGAACTCTGTATGGAAACTTGCTCCCAAAGAACCTCTGCGTTATGTACAGTTGGTGTTTCATGAGTTAATGTTTAGTTTATGATGAATTCTTGCAGTGAGCCACAAAACCATGTCTCTGTTTGTGACATACACACATTCTCTCTCTCTCTCTCTCTCTCTCTCTCTCTCTCTCTCTCTTATATATATATATATATATATATATATATATATTTGGGTTATTTCATTCCATAACACAAAATTTCAGTTATTCCCATTTACAGAATAAAAACCCCGTGACTTTACAAGTTATGTCCCTAGTATTTTAGTTATTGCAAGATAAAGCTCTCCATCAATTAGTTGCAATTTTATTTCCCTGGAATATCTTTCAGTATCTGGCTTCATTTTACTCTTTCAATTGTTTCCAGTGCTTAGGTTCTTAACTGGCAGAATCATTAGCAACGCCAGGCGATATGCTTAGCAGCATTTTGTCCGTCCTTACCTTCCAAGTTCAAATTCTGCTGAGGTCAATTTTGCGTTTTATCCTTTCAGGGTTAATAAATTAAGTACCAGTGAAATTCTAGGGTCAATGTAATCAACTAGTCCTTTCCCCAAAAATTTCAGGCCTTGTGCCTTTAGTAGAAAGGATTATTATTATTATCATTTATAAAGTACTAGTCAAGTACTGGGGACAATTTAATCAATCTACCCCCCCCCCTCAAAATTGCTGACCTTGTGCCAAATTAGAAAAAAATTGCTTTTGTTATTCTCTTATATCTAGTATATGCTACATTAGTTAGCAGAGATGTTTCTTGAGGTTTGGTGACAAGTCTCCTCAAATCTCAAGAATCTTAGCAGTCTTACCTGGCAGAATGCAAAATTGCACTTTTCTGCAGGTCTACGAAACTTCTCTCAGTTCCAATATTCTTCAGTCTCTGCAATTTGGGTGTTGTGCCAAGTGTACCAGTTACCACATAAGCAAGTGTCACTCTTCTCTTCCACAGTCTCTTAATCTCTCTGGCTAGGTCCTGTTATTTCTCAATTTCTTTGATATCTGCTTTATTATCATATGATTGCAAAGTTTGTGTATGTTTGTTGTTTGTTCTCTATAATCATTCTAGTCTCCTTGTTTCAATAGTATGGTCAGTCGTTTTGGAGAAATCCTGTAATTATTACTCACCCTTTGGCTTGTGTTCATACTGTTTTTCTGTCACTTTGCATCATCATCATTATAATTGTTATTCAGTGTTGATAAAACAAGTACCAGTCAAGTACTGGGGCAATGTATTCAACTAAAGCCAACCCCCAAAATTTCAGGTCTTCTAGAAAGAGTTATTGTTACAACTAGCATCACTGAAGACTGGGTGTTTAAATGCCTGGCAAGAACATCAGTTCCATTCCAAATCCTTGCTTAATTACAATTACACTTCAACACACCTTTTTTTAAATTCTAGAATATAGTATTTCAATAGAGAAGGGTTAGTTATCTCAACTAATAATGTTTGTAAAATGATTTTAAAAAATAATTGTTTTTGTCATAAACTGTGATTAATTAATATAATTAATTCTCTGTGAATATAACTTTAGCATTGTAGTTTGTTTCACCTTAACTGAGCAGGCAGACCTACAATGAAAAGCATTCTGGCTATGGCCATCCTGTCTTTTATTCAGGGTTAGTTTGTCTAGGACTACATCCATTAATGTCCTTTCCTTAAGATGGAAGGCTGTGATTTGAAAGAGATTAGACTGCTATTTCTAGCAGATTGAACAAGCATATAGCAGCACCCTCACACATAGGCTTGTCAGCTTTAAGGTTGTTATTTGTGTAGCCAGACTGGAGCA
The DNA here is from genome assembly GCF_046866305.1 of Octopus bimaculoides. Classification (NCBI taxonomy): domain Eukaryota; kingdom Metazoa; phylum Mollusca; class Cephalopoda; order Octopoda; family Octopodidae; genus Octopus; species Octopus bimaculoides. The sequence goes on along the minus strand of NC_142943.1, from coordinate 44,337,741 downwards.
CTAGCTTCAGTAAATGATTTTAAAATTGTATTCTAGGTTTTCATCAAATTAACAGTTGTTAGATGAAAACAACATTGTTAATGAGTTGTCTGGCTTTAAGAAGTCATGGATTTTTGATTTTGATGTGTTTTTGTAGAAAGTATAAAAAGGCAGGGTCTTGTGTGGTGTGTGTGTATGTATATATATATATATATATATATATATATATATATATAGTCTTCATGGATCTATTTATAATGGTTGGGTGAGTAGGTTGTCTTTATGAAGTACAATGTTGCTTTATTGTTACATAGAATTTTTTTTTTTTACTTTAAATATATTTGAATGTCTTTAAACAAAATGAAATGTTTGAATGTGAGCTGCTGATTGATTTCTGCATGCCAAAATTGTCTTTAAATTAAATTTCTTCTCTAGCTCGCACTAAAGATAGTAGTCATTTATGATGGTGTTGGTGATGTCCATGTGAAGGACGGGAGAATTGAGGTGTAGGATTTTTGTAGCAATGAGATATAAGATGAGATAGAACCAATCTCATTATTTTAGATGGTGATAAGGCAGCGGGCTGGCAGAATTGATAGCAAGCTGGACGGAATGCTTAGCAGTATTTTGCCCATCACTATGTTCTGAGTTCAAATTCTGCCGAAGTCGACTCTACTTTTCATCCTCTTGGGGTCGATAAAATAAGTACCAGTTGAACACCTGAGTTGATGTAATTGACTTACCCCCTCCTCCAAAACTGCTGCCCTTGTGGCAAAATTTAAGACCATTATTTTAGATGGTGATGATGATGATAATGCTCAGCCTTTTCTTTTACTTTAGCTGTACTGGAAAATTTAGAGGATAATATTAGACTTACCTGATTTAGTACTTTGATTAAACTAAATGGACATTGCATCTAATTATGTCACCATATTGCTGTTGATGTGAATCTATAAATTTGAATTCCTGCTCCTGTGAAAAATCATGAATTTTTAAAACAAGACAAAACAAAAACAAATAATTTAAAGTTTTCTTTTTTTTCTTTTTTTTTCTAATTTCTCACCTCCTCTCTCAGTCCAGGTTGAATGGTCTGGAATGAAGATATTTTGCTCCAACTTATTTATAGATGAAGTATTTTTTTTTTTACAGTTTTTTCTTTTTCTTTTCAACATTAGTAACCGAGAGTTACAGACTCTTACATTTGTGCTCGTCATTTGTAAAAGACTCATGAAAATTTGATTTCTTAATTAGTAGCAGTCATAATTGTTTAGAAAGAAAAAAAAGGACAATGAAGTGATGTAAATAGTGGAAGATCAAAGTAAATATTTTGTAAATATTTACTTTAATTCTTCTGTGTTTGCTGGGGTTGAAACAGCATTTCATCCATTTGAGATCAACAATACTTTCCAATGCTACAAACTAATGGGAAACATTTCTTAATTCTACAATGCTCTTGCTGTTTGGGTGTGAAATATACCTGCTGGTGGTACATTAGATAATCAAGTTATTGATACATGAGTTACTATTGCCGCTATGGAAACAATGTAGCTGCATTGTTATTTCAGGATGTGAATTACTGAGCCTCTATCAGCCTGACATCCTATTGTACAACTGTTTTTGTTATAAATTCTGATTAGTTAATGTAATTAATTCTCCATGGATTTAGCTTTAATGTTATTTTACCCTGACTGAGCAGACATGCCTATGGCCAAAGGTATTCCTGTCATGACTATCCCATCTTATATTCAGGCATATTTTATCTAGGAATACATTATCTTTTGTCCTTCTTTCCTTAGGATGGAATGCTGTGATTTGAAAGAGATTAAACTGCTATTTCTTGCAGGCTAAACAACCACATAGTGGTACCCTTGCTCATAGACTTACCACCTTTAAGGTTATTTGTTATTGAGATGTTGGCGATTACTTATTTAGGCACTCCTTTGTGGCTAAATAGCTGTTACAGTTTCTCCTGGAGCTTGCTACTGCATTCATTTAATATTCTCCACATCTTCCTTAAGCCCCTTGCCCCTGAACTTCTCTCATGCCAGACAGTTGCTAAAACTTTTATTTATAGCACCATGAACTGATTGCATGTACTTTGTGACAGCTTTCCAAACTAAGAAAACCTCTTTGAGATCTTTCAATGTTAGCTTAATGCCTCACTGAATCGGAGAAGAAAACCATAGTATATATATATGCACACACACACACATACATACACAACTTTTAAAATAAAGCAAACACTAAAAATAAATTATAATTAGAACAGAAAAAAAGAAAAAAAATCTATTCTTAAATTTATTTTCAGGGTAATAAATGGAAAGATCACCTATATAACAGCTGAGTTTGTGAGTTGCAACGATGTTGTCAGAGGTATGGGTTTGTCTTCAGATTTGGTTCCATTTTCCTCCTCTTTTTCTTTTTTTTTTTTTTTGCTCTCTACAAATCTAATATTTTGCAACATATCATACATGCATACATATATATGTTTGTATGTGTATGTACATATTAGGTTCTTCATCAGAAGTCTGAGACAACCTGTTGTACAATTAATAAGTTGATACAGGGGTGTGTACAGAGTAAAATATTCTCATGTATGTATATGGCTTGCAGTGGTACCAATATTTTAGAACTCTTTTTTTTCTTCTCAGGGGCACTGAGAAGAATCACATGGTACCACCATGGAACATGGAGCACCTGTGTGTGTGTGTGTGTATATATATATATATAGCCCTATATATGTGCATGCACATATACATATAATTGATTATTAGTTTCCTTTTTTGATTAATTATTCATATGTAATATGAAAATACCCAGTTGTCCCAAATTTATTTCTGCTTCTGTGTTTAATTCAAAGATTTTATATGAAGTTTAGAAAGGGACAGAGAAGACTGTAAATCCTGTTTGATGTTCAGCTCTGATGACACCCTGCAACTGATGCTGCATATTTTAACAATAAGGTTTTATAACAATACCTGCCATCTTTGAAATAAGACCTAATTGTGGAAGCAATTTCTTAATGAGATATTTACTCTAATTTACTTATTTATTATTTTTAAATATTCAACTTATTAGACCAGTTCTTTCCTCAATTTTATTTTATTTATTTTGCATATTTCACAGGAAATGTAAAACAATATTTTATCTATTTTGTTTTATTTATTTTTTTCCTTTAAAATTTTCTAATTATTGATGCTAGTTGGTTGCTCATCAGTTTATATATTGTTGATGTCATAAGAATTTTCTAAACTTTCAAAAGATTGTAAAATAATTCTTTTCTGGAACAGTGGGTCTCAAAGCATTTAAAGCTATAAATATACCATGTAAATAAATATTGGATTGAGAAACAATTGGATAGAAAAAGTTGATGGCAGCCTGTGGGAATCGAACCCACATCTCCTGTGGACATGACAGGCATTCTACTATTGTACCAAAGCAGTCCTTCAAATTTCTCTATCCATTTTAGAAATTTTATTCTTACTAGCAAAAATTGTATATTGTTGATGTCATAATAATTTTATGAATTTTTGAGAGGATGTGAAATATTCTTTTTTAGAACAGTAGATCTCGAAGCACAGCTGTAAATATTGGGTTAAAAACCCACTTTGGATAGAAAAAGTCAAAATCTGTCTGTGGCACTCAAACCTACATCTATCATTTATAGCTTTATGTGCTTTCAGATTCACTTTTCCAAAAAATGAATGTAATTTTTTTTTTTTTTAATTACAGCTTAGTCTAGGCTTCTGTGACATTTAAAATCAATTGTGACATTTGCCTATCAGTTTATTGTATATAAAAATCTACCTCAGGTAAATATTTGCTAATTGAACATTAGAAAACGAAGTTTTCCTGTCAGTTTTCAGGGAACGAATATATTCTTTCTAAAAATATTTTTGTTTTAAAAGAATACTCTTTTCTACCACCACCACCACTGCTGCTGCTGCTGCTACAGCCATTACTACTACTACCACCACCATCACTGCTACTACTACTTATTTGTTGGTTTGCTGTTCTTTAGAATTGTACTGGCAACACAATTCTTTATAGTGTTTTTCTCTACTAAATTAGGAATCGGTTATTTTGATTAAACTGTTTAATGAAATGATATCCAGCAGCTTACTGTAGCCATCACAGTTTCCTTTAAAGTAATTATTATAGTATATGTTGGTAAAACTATTTCTGAACAGGACAACCCTTTATGTGATAAAGTGGCAGAAATGTGAGAACATCTGATGAAATAGAGATTTTATTTCAGCTTCTTGCATTGCGAGTTCAGTTCCCTCTGAAGTCATTTTTGCCTTTTATCCTTCTGGGGCTCAATAAATAAAGTACTAATCTGCTACAGCGGATTGATGGAATTATTTGTGTTGGATGGGCTGATTTTGCTGTATTTATTCTGGCTCTTTGCATTCTGAGTTTAAACCTGGTGATGGCATTCTTGAGTGTTAGACTTAATCTATTGTTTGGTCTATGGTGTCACACCACAACCTTTACTAAAGGCCCACCTTGGGTGCTTCTAGCTGAGTCTACACTTTTGGATGCAATCAAGCCTGGTTTCTAGTTTGGCAGTAGGAGACCTTCCCCTACCGTCCCTTCCTCGCTCCCTCTGTCTTGCCAATATCAGAACATGAGCACTGCCTTCCCTCCTTAGTAAACAATTTATTAATAGATAAATCCTAACCAATATTGTCTTCAGACAAGATTAGATTGTCAAACAAAATTTCTAACAGACTTCACTCACTGCAGCTTTTAAAATTATTTAATTCCAATTTTTCCCTATTTTTCTAGTTCCTTATATAAAACCCACTTTATTAGAATTTTCTGTATTTCTCTCTCTCTCTCTCTCTCCATCTAAAGAAATCTATTAGAGTATTCAACTATTTGTAATTAGAATTTTACCACACTTTTTACACCAATATGTGTCTTGAAACTTGTAGTTTGATGTTCAAAATATAATGAATGGTATAGGCTGTAGTGTAATTGTTTTTGAAGGTTAAGTGTTTTTACTGTTGTAGTTGAAATTTTGTGACAGTTTTATCTGCTGTGATCTCTTCATTGTGTAATTTAAATATGAAGACTTGAACATTTTGTTATTCAGCTATTTCCATTATTTGATCTGGCAACCCTATTTCTATTCTTGTCTGAATTGTCAATTTACAAGTGTTTAGAAGAAATCTTTGAATAACATTCAATGTCTATCTTAGGCTTCCATTAACACAATTATCTATCCATAGAAGACCTTCAATCTAGTCTTGCTTTCATTTGAGTATATAAATTTCACCACATCATTCTATGTCCTTCACAGTAGGCCACATTGAAATTATAATATTTATGTATGACTTTACTATTCTTCCATAACGGAACCAGAAGATATATTCTATTATGGCTCCATAATGTAGGCAACAGGTTTGTGGTGGATATTTTGGCGATGTTACCAATCATAGCAGTTTTACCTGAAGCTTTTATTTTTTTCTGTCTTTAGCTGTTTAGTATCAATCATCAAAGTATTTTTGTAATAACTTACTTCTTAGTTTGTGTGAAAAACTAATAATGTGTGTGTGTGTGTGTGTGTGTGTGTATATAGTGCAACCAGTCATATGATGAGTAACTTAGGAAGTATACTTTTGTCACCATGGGTAATGTCCCTTGACTGCTCGGGATAGGTAATGACAATTCTAATGCTGATGACACCTATTGAGGCAGAAACAAATGTTTGTGACTATCTCGAGACAATAAGTTTGTCATGACACTGTTGGAGAAATCTTAGTTCTTGAGATTTATCTACCGTTCTTCTCTGTAGTTGATTTTAATTGCCCTTTGGTACTTCTGACATCATTGAGAAACAGAAAGTTTTAAATGAAGAATATACCTTCATTTGTGCATATATGTATATATAGGATATATATTTTATTTGATTGAGTCACTTTCTTACTGCGACAAGTCATAACTTGCCTGTGCACCCACAGGCAAAATTCAAAGTAGCAAGAGGTTCAATCAAAATAAAATATATTATCAATATCGACTATGCTATTGGGTGCACATCTTTCCAACAATCAACACTGTGTATATATGTGTATGTATAAAATATGTGATTATGTAGGAGTGTCTGTACTGGTTATGGTTAAAATTTTTAATTGTCTTCTTCCTCTTGTTCTTCTGATGTACTTCAAGCTCATCATCGTAAGAGCATGGGATCAGTTCCTGGACAATGCAGCTTGTTGTATCCTTGAACAAGGCACTTCATTCCATGTTGCTCTAGTCTACTTTGCTGACACTACCAGCCTTGTTCCGTTGAAATTCTGTCTTTCTCTCTCACATTATTTTACATTCCTCTAAGTCAAAAGTATTGCTAGTTTGTGATTGTGTAGACACCTAAAACAACTTGTGCATATATGGTACAAGTTACTAAGGTTATACCATACTTGCATGTGAGCGACAGCCAAGCTTTTGTGCGCTCAATAATTATGCAATTTATATATATATATATACACACACACACACACACACACACATACACACACATATACACACACAATGATTGTGTTGAGCTAGTGGCCAGATGCTAACGAGTTCAAACTTGGTTTACTCCTGTTATTGTGCCACAGTGTAAGGCCCATAACTCTGGCTGCTCCAAATTGTATAACTGCGAACTGGAAGGGCATTCAGCCAAGATATGTGTCTTTTAACATAGGAAACAATCACTTTTCTCATACAATCTCACTCTCTTCTGCTCACCTCAATATTAAATCACGATTTTGTGTCCTAAAATATTTTTCCTGGCAATGATGATAACGTAAATTATATTTGAAAAAAAAAATCAAAATAGTCATTGGTGAGATGTGAACCTTTTTCTAAGGTCTGGAAGAAAATAGAATAAAAATTAGAGGGATTATGAATTGTGTTCCTTATTTACCAAAAAATGTTTGGTCTGAAATTGGTGAAACTTTTTTTTTTTTGTATTTCTTCCAAACACTGCCAGGTCATGGCACAGTTTGTGAACACCTTGCAATTTAACTCTCTTCTTGTTACAATTGTGTGTAGGTATAAAGCATATAGTTAAATATTTGTTTTTCATGTAAAACACCAGAAAATGCTAACACATTCTTATAGAGTTTTGTGTTGCATTCTGTGTGTGTGTGTGTGTGTGTGTGTGTGTGCACTTTGCTTAGAGATATTGAAAAAGATATTTGTTGGATTTGTAGTAGGGTTTTATGATCATGTCTAATTTTTTGGACATAGATATTCAGTGCGCTCCTTCTGTAGTGGTTGATCAGCTCAGCCAGTCAGGATTTCTCTCTCTCCTTTAAATACCTGGAAACTAGCACCAAACTACAGTACACGTGTGTGTAGGGGTAGTTTAGAGTTAGGGTTTATGTGAAAATGTAATGTATTTTATTATTTATAGTTAAAGGCACAAGGATGGTTAAGAAGTTTGTCTCGGGCATGTGGTTTGGGGATCAGTCGACCAGTGCTTTGTTGGTGGAATTTAAAAGCTAGAAATAGTATGAAGTCTGCTTATTTAGGCAGTTGACAATTGTGGTGTCACTTTGGGGTTAGTGGTTAACATTTCTGTATGGTTTACAGTAGACGCAGTGTTCTCATCCTACAAGAGATGTTGCAACATTTTGCCATTTTCATGTATATTATTAAATAAATGATTAAGTATATATGTGTGTGTGTGTATGTGTGAAAAGTGCTTAACTGGAAGTAGTGAAGTTTGTTGTTCCCTGTCTACAATTTTCTCCTAGCTCTGCACTTTCAAAGACTTGTGGTATAAAAATACTTCTCTTGGAAAAACAGAAAAAAAAAATGGTTAGCAATAGAAAGCGTATCCTGCTATAAGCAATGTCTCAATAATGAATATTTGTCCAACCTATGCTAACATGGAAACACAAGCATAAAAACGAATAAATTTAAACTGCTCCTTCCACTCCCTGATTCCTTTAACTCCTCCAAACAACTTTTACTTTCACTGTCTGGCATAACAGCAAAGCTTTCAGTTTTTGCATTTTCTACTTTAATTTTATTTTGAAATTGAAAATATAAAGGAATAAGGGTTTTTACTTTGTAGTTTATATATTTTTCTGTGTTTATTCTAACACACACACACACACAAAATCAAAACATTTCTTGCAACTAATTTCCACAACACTGAAACAGTTGTGTAAAGCAGGTGGATAGATTTATGCATAAACTCTCTCTGTGTATGTAGGGTTAAGCTTTTCGACATTGATAATAATGGTGTTAGCACATTTAGTGTTATATGTTGTCAGTATTAATTCTGCCTTTTATTCTCCAAGGTCTATAAAACAGGCACCAGTAATATATTAAGTCCATTTGGTTGATTACTACATATCCTACCTAAATACCGTCTACAGTGATTAACGTTATACCTAATCTCTCTCTCTCTCTCTCTCTCTATATATATATATATATATATACATACACACACACACACATTAGTTAGGAAGAAAGTTTAGTCATAAACCATTTAAACTCTATTATGACTTTTTGGAATGTCCAAGATTAAAAAGCTATTATATAAGGGTGGAATTCAGGGTAATTCTTATAAGTTCTTGTTGGCTAATTTATAAAAGTTTCATTTTGATATTTGCATGGGTTTTCTTTTTCTTTCTTTTTTGTTTTTTATACATCTAGCATATTTTGTTAGACAACAAAAAGAATGTCTGTTATTGATGTGTAACAGACCCCATCATACTTTTGGAGATGATAGAATCAGTAAAGCAATAGATAAAATACCTTTTTAAAGCTTTTATAACTATTGATCTATTATATCTGACAGCTCACTCAATATTTTAGAAGTTTGTGGGATAATATATTACTGGTACTTGCTTTATTTGGTGGATTAAACCAAGGAAGCTTCCATGTGGTTGCTTGATGCACTAGAAATAAAGTCTAAATCTTCAGCACACCACACAGACTTTAGAAAGAAAATGAAGGATGCATTAGATACACTATTTCCAACTAAATATGGCTGGTCAAAGATGGAATATCTTTAATATAAAGTCCATTGCATCAGGGCTGACTTTGATCAAAACAACTCTGGGAACCTTTAGTCACATAACCTATTATTTCTGAAGTGACAACCTCAATAATAGTAATTCTTTCTACTATAAACACAGCCTGAAATTTTGAGTGAGGCATAAGTCAGTAACGTCATGCCCAGTATTCAACTGGTACTTAAATTTTATTGACCTTGAAGGGATGAAAGGCAAAGTCTATCTCTGCAGAATTGAACTCAAAATAGATTCAGAATAAATGCCACTAAGCATTTTACCTGATACTCTAACAATTCTTCCAGCTTGCTGCCTTAATAGTAATAATGATGATGATAATGGTTTTTGACTTAGGCACAGGATTGGCAATTTTGAGGAGAGTAGGTAATTCGATAACACTACTACCAGTACTTGACTGGTATGTTATTTTATTGACCCTAAAAGGATGAAGGGCAAAGCTGACTTCAGCAGGATTTGAACTCAGAATATAATGGAAATAATAATGCTAAGGATTTTGCCAATGCTTTAACAATTCTTCTAACATGTGACCTTAATAATGGTTTCAGAATTAAGTACAAGGCCAGCAATTTTGAGAATTTGACCAGTGTTTTATTTTATTGACCCTGGAAAGATAAAAATTGAAGTTCATGACAGAATTTGAACTCAAAACAACAGTCCTGCTAGTTTACCATAATAATTATAATCATCATCATATGTCCACTTTTCTATGCTTGCATGTCAGATGGAACTTGTTAAGGCAGGTTTTCCACAACTGTTTGCTAACTCTCACTTGTTTCCAAGCAAGGTAATATTTCCCCATGGCCTGATGTGCTTTTCACAGAAGACTAGAAATGAAGATACTGCTTGTATGATGATCATGTTTGCTTGCAGTTAGCATACAATGTCAAGACAAGCATACACACACACATATATAAGATGTTAAATGGTAATGATGGTGACTTGCCCAAGGTGCTGCTCCATGGGACTGAGTATTAATGGCTATATTTTGCCAGTCATCCAAACAAATGGGAAAATGGTAGCCAAACAGGATTAAACTGATTTTCTTTGCCATGAATGTTGTATAAATCCAAATACCCAGTTTCAGTGATGGTGTGCTAGTGCTATAAATATTCTCCCCTAGGTGTACTCCTTCTTTCTCCTACATGTACTCCTTGTATTTGCATGTTTGACTTTGTTTTCAAAAATAGAATAATTTTCTATTACAAGTATATATAACAATGATCTTCAATGCTTTGCACATGCAAACATTCAAGCATTCACACATGCAGAGAAATACATGGACACAAAAACAATTTTTATGTTACAGCCAATATAATTTTTTTTATCTGCCCCCACTCATTTCTTTTCTTTCATCACTTTTCCATTTAAATTTCCTGGCAATAACTAGTGATAGTGTTGACACCAGCTTAGAATCTTCTTATCCTAGCTAGACATCACTGTTTGTGATGCTAAGGTCTTGGTAAATAGAATTATTGACTAGATATAAAAGCTTTTGAGCTTGATCTGTTTGATCTGTTTCCTGGACTATATTGGCCATGTTCTCAGTTGAGCACACACACACTGCCCAGGAAGCCTTTTTCATATATAGCTGCTGTATATAGTCATATATTCACACACATATACAAACCACTAGGGGAGCATCGATGTGGTCATTCATTTTGCTGAAAATAGCTGCCAAGTCATACCCTAGCATCTTTAAAAGAGACAACCACATTGAATAATGTAATCTTGGATTGATCATAGGTCTGGCCTATCAAGGTTAGTCTAAGGCTAAATGGTGCTACAGCTACCATTGTTGGTTTATGTTCCTTAGTTGAATAATCAAATAGACAATGGTGGTGGTCAGGTGGATTAAATGTTTAGTTATATCCTTTAGTGTTCTAAGTTCAAATCCTGCCAGGGTGGATTTTACATTTTATTTTGTTGGGAGATGGGAATTATTGGTTAAATAAAGTACCAGTGATATATTGAGGTTAGTTTACTTGCTGGGACTCTTTCTTTTACAGATACATAACTTTTTGGCAACATAGGTTATTATTGCCTTCATAGCCAGCAATTGTTTAGAAAGGGTTTCTCATCTGACATTTAACCACTAACACAAAAGCAGACATTATAAAACACCAGTTGGAGCCAGCTAGGTTATAGTCTGAGGAGTTCTGAAGAAGAGGCAGAATGGACAACCTTTGGGAGCCACTCAGTAAATGATAGTTGCAGTGCATGTGTGTATGTAAGTGTGGTCTTGTAAGTAGACCTGTTTCTCTTTCCTAACAGAAATTGATGTTTATAATAATGTCTGTAAATATCATTTTCTCAACTTTGCTGTTGAATTGGGTGGTGGCTGGTAGGAAAAGACAATGAATTTCTGATATATTTTTGTTTCTTTCAGAAGTTTTGTTTTACTCACATTGTAACTGGCAAAAAATGAAATGTGCATATATATATATATATATATATATATGTGTGTGTATGTATAAATACATATTTAATTACACACATGTATAAATGAAGCATGGATGGTAGGCAGTGTTAATTTATTGGACAGTGTGCTTGGGAATAACAGCAAGACAATAAAAGCATTCCTTCCTGTTTTGCTAAGACTGACTCTGACTTGTCTAAGCATTTTTCATATATTCTCACTAATTAATAATATAAATAAATACCAGCTAAACAAATTATGTCAGCATCCAATTGAAGCCAGTCTGTCTTCACAGCTAACAATGATAACTGTCTGTGGTATTTCATGTTGAGACTTCTGGAGAGAGGTTTGGACAAATTTGGCCCAGCAATTTGCATGCAGCTTAAAACATGGTTCTATGTTGAACACATTATTCTATTTGAAGCAAGTTGGTGTAATCGATTGTAATTTTAATGGCATGATTCCAGTATGATCGCAGGCAATGAACAAAACCAATAATAGAATTAAATTATTCATTTAGCTGCTTGCAATATTGCCCACAATCCAGTTTACCATTTGTCCTGATATTGCAGCTTCTGACCCAGTTGGCAAGACATTTAAACTAAAACCCATCTATTATTATATAGCTGTAATTTAATGATGTATATCTATCTGCTTTTTAATTGGTTTGTACATATCTGCATAACTGTGTATATATATATGTATACATACATGCAGAATACACTGTTTGCTGTTACATCTATTATCTAATGATGTTTTAAAGTGTATGTGGGCCTATTAACTAGTTTCTGTATGTCAGAATAACTGTGCATGTATATGTTTATAAAAATATGCACAATATATAAACATGTCAGCAAGCTGGCAGAATCATTAGTGTGTCAGTAAAGAATGCTTAGAGACATTTCCTCCAGCTCTTCATGGTCTGAACTCAAATTCTGCCATGGTCAATGTTGCCTTTCATCCTTTCAGGGTTGATCAAATAAGAACCAGTCATATACTGGGGTCAGTGTAATCAACTTAATTCTCTCAAAATTTCAGGCCTTGTGCCTACAGTAATTATTATTATTATTATATACATAAACACACACACAAGCCATTCTGTCCTCTAAATGAAGACAGCATGCAAGTTAAAAGAATCTCTTACTACTGCTATTAGTACACTACTATTACTGATGACTTGTTTTGGTTGATTGTTTATTGCCCTTATTTAGTTTTACTACTCTAAATTTTCACTGGGTTGGAAGTACCTCTCACTCACTGGGCCAGAAGTACCATCCTTTTTACTGTCTTTACCTGCAACTACATTCTAGCAACCCCCCCCCCTGTAGTAGTCCAAGTCAAGTGGAGAGGGAAACCTTTCATAGTGAAGAAATAGCAACCCAATTTTTTTCAAGTCACACCCACACTGTTCTAAAAAAGAAGAGGACATATTAGATGATGTACTCTTAGATACCCACCCTTTGGAATACTTTTGTTTGTCTTTCTGCTTGATCAGAGCCTATTTGTATATTCTTCAAGCTCTTTGTATAAATCTTTTTGCCCTATCCTCACTCATGCCCCGTCTACTCTCTATTTAATTCCATTATTAAATCCACTGTTGTCATGTGAAAGAGATCACGTTGCTCTGTGAGGGAAGATGGGTGGAAAAAAAACTTGACAGGAAAAAAAAAGGAAACAATTTTTAAAAAAATATTTAAAAAATTATAATTTCAAAAAAAAAAAAAAGGTTAAAAAAAAGTATTTTTGTATCAATTAAAAAAAAAAACAAAAAAAAATATCCCCCCTCCTTAAAAAATTCAACCAAAAAATTTTTAAAAACTCCTAAACTATGTGAAATACTTCAGGTCCAACTATTGTCTTTGTACTTTTTACATACTTGAATAAAAATTTGAAAGGTAAAAAAAAAATATAAGAAAAACTTTCATTTGTCTTTTTGTTTATTCTTGTATGTTTTTAGTAGTTGCAATTTTCCTGCTTTTAAACCTTTCGGTGGTTAAATATTTCAAACAAGATCATTTCCTAGGTGTTTTTTCTATAAATTTTCATCATAATCAAAATATAAGGGGGATGGGAGGAGTAAAATATCTGTAATTTCATTTGTCAATTTGAGTAAGTCTCGCCATACCTGACTGTAACTTTTTGTGTTATGTTTGGTGAGGGTGTTTCTATCAATGAATGAATGTAGTGTGTCTTTGTAGTGATGAAAGACCCATGGAGATGAAAGTCTCTCAACGTATCTGGTCATGGATCCAGTGTGTGTGTGTGTGAATAATCATCATTAATCTTTCACTTGTTTCAGTCATTAGACTGTTGCCACACTGGGGCACCACCTTGAAGAATTTTTAGCTGAACGAATGGACCCTACTACTTATTTTTTAAAGCTTGGTACTTATTTAAATAGTCTTTTTCGCCGAATGGTGTCAGGCAGTGGTGGGGACAAAGATGCACACACATGATAGGTTTCTTTTCAGTTTCTGTCTCAAATCCATTCACAAGGTTTTGATCAGCCCAAGGCTATAGTAGAAAACACTTGCCCAAGGTGCCATGCAGTGAGGCTGAACCCAGAACCATGTGGTTGGGAAACAAACATCTTACCATACATCCACGCATATATATATATATATATATATATCATTCATCTTTACTTTTCTATGCTTGTAAAGAGCAGAGTTTTCTACAGCTAAGCGAGGTAATAATCTCTCAGTCTAGCAAACACTAAACAGCTCAGACTTACTGGTATGGAGGACTAGAAATAAGTGACATAAAAACGAGCCTTTTGTTTACAAACATTGCCCAACATATCCAGGACAGACATGCTTTTGTAGTGAATTGGTAGGATTGTAAGAAAGGATGGATACCTTGTGGTATTTGTTCTAACTCTTGGCATTCTAGATGCAAATCCCATTATGGCCCACTTGCACGGTAGCTCAATTTAACACTACAACTGAAACTTCAGCAGAGTCCACTCACCCTGTTAGGAGTTTTCAGGTTAAGTGTCCAGTTTAAGAATATCTTCCTCCATCTCACCAGTCTTGGAGGCCTTGTAACATGTCATGGAAACTACCTTCTCTAACTAAAAAAAAAAAAAGACATGATAATCATAGGTGTGCAGGTTGATGGTAACCTAGGGTTGAATAAATCACTGGTACTTTATTGTATTGATTCCTCATCCCACAGATGAAATGTAAAAAGGAATATAACTAACATCACAAGGCATTAATAAAGAAAAACAAAAGCTAGTATATAAGAATAATATATTGAAAGAAAAAAATGTACATCTTCAACAGTTGCCCAATACAACTGTGTTTGCCATGGTCAATATACAAACCTTGAAAGAAAACAAATTTGATGTCAGTTGGATTTTTTTTTTCATTGTTTCCTGTTAGCATTATAACTAATTTATTCTAAAATGGGGTGGAGGGATAACAAAAACATTAAAAAAAAAGACTTCATTAATGTTGTGGTTGGTCAAATGGAAAAGAGGTCTCCTGCGGATGGTAATGGGGTAACATCTTGTAATAATGTTAAGTCTGGTAAGTTTTGGATGTGTGACTGTAACTCTTCACGGACTGTCGTCACATTGGTCAACTTTCGTTTGTATTCCTACAATAAATAAAATGTTAATGCTTCAAAATATAAACTAAATGTAACAAGATACACACAGAAAAGAACAAAAAATGGTTTTTGTTTTAAACTATTAATATATTTAAAGGTGAGTGTGCTTAACCCTTTAAGCATTTAAACCAGCTATATCCAGCCAAAAACATTCTAGTTGTTCTACGTTGAAACCAGCCAAATCCAGCCTGTTATGCATATCCTTCAATGCCATTATGAAAATTTCAAAGATACAAGATGATGCATAATTAATTCAAAACAATGTGAATAAATAAGTATTACATTTAACGGAGTAACATGAATACTAATGGATCAAAGTATACTAGATGACCTCCCCTGATTACATTCGACCTATCACCCATTATTCCATGATTGCATGTCAGAAGGTATTCAGCAAGGCAAATTTTCTATGGTCAAATGCTCTTCCTGACGCCAATCCTCACCTTTTTCCAAGCAAGGTAATGTTTTTCAATCACAGAAGATTAGAAACAAAGGACCTCACTTGCAAATTATTGATAGTTGTAACAACCATGTGACATCAAGACAAACATACACAAACATACATTCACAGCCTTCAGTTTCCAGCAACTAAAACCATTTACAACAAGGCTTTGGCCAATCTGGAGCTATTGTAATAGACACTTGCCCAAGCTGCCTTGCTCTGGGACTGAACCCAAAACCATGTGGTTGGGAAGCAAACTTATTAATCACACAGTCACACTAATTTCCATTCAGATCAATCGCCAATCATCTTTGTCTTATTTGTGTCAATTGTTTACATGCCTGATATGTGTTTTTCTTAACAAGATTATAATTATCCAACCTATTAACCTCATTTTTACAGTGTACAATTAAAACATTTAAACCTATCCAGTCTCTAATTGTGGTCGGATATTTTATTCACACAGAGCAGGAAACATTAAAAACAAAATTGTTCAGATAAAACAGTGGTTCCCAAACTTTTTCAGGCTGCCACCCCCATGGCACTCAGACCACATTCCTAGTGCACCCCTTCAACACCACAAATCTAGATCATTTCCTGCAGCAAATTCAAAACAATTGTATTTCACAAATAAAACTTTCGTCTAATTAATTCAATATTTTGTTTTTTACATCCATTGCCTCTTCTGGCCACCCCATTACCACCCCACCACCACCAGGGGGACAGCACCACCCCATTTTGGGAACCACTAATGTAAAAGCTCAAAAGAAAACAAAAATAATCTTACAATGAGTCTAGACTCTGCAATTTGTAGAAGATCTCGTTGAAGATTCAGGTAGGTCCGCACCATACGAGCATTTTCTTTCCTGTCTATGAGTTCTTGGCTCAGTCTTTGGTTGTACTCAGTCAACAAACTATAAGCTTCATCTACTGTTTCAGACAACTTCTGTGCATCTTCTTTATCTGCAAACAAAGGATTCCATTGTTCAAGAAATAGACAGATGATTTGATTTCAGTTACTTTTCTCCTGACTTGATATCCTTAGGAAAACCAAGGCCCAGAAAATAATAAGGTTTTGTATAGTTACTAACTCTCTACAAAAGGCACACTAGTAAGCCCCTTTAGAGTATTGCTCTGGGTTGGTACTGATATGACACACACAAACATATATTAATTTTGTTAACCTGAAACAGTAAAGTACAGATGTTATAGATGCAAATCAGAATACCCTTTTTTGACCTCGGATGATAAAGTACTATTATATACACACGTGAATATACTGTTGATTTGAGACAGAGAAAATATAAACCTCATATACAATCACAAATACTCCTGAGAACAGCTGACACATATCTGGGATGCGTTGTGCACATTTTACATTCTAGAGTGTATAGAAAAAAGCTTAATTTAACAGCATAGCTGGATCACTTGCTCAATCAGATTGACCCAGGATAAAAAAAGCAACAAGGACCAGATTTTGTTCTGTCCTGTTCCCATTTTTACCTTGTAAATAAAACAAAACATCAGTCTGAAGGGCATGAATATCAATTTGCAGGAGAGAAATTGAAGGAAAGGAAATAGTAATGGGTGAGGAAAGAGAAGAAAGTAATAAGGGACAGTAGTAAGGATACAATGTGAAATGGAGGGGAGGGGGGGGGGAAGGTGGTATCATTTACAACACCTGAGTGAGTAGTATTGCAGTTAGAAGATTGATAGGGGAATGGGTGTTAGATGATGACTTTTTGGAGGAAAGCTAAACAAAAAAATAAGCCAACAAAAGAGCCATTACATGGTCACACCACCTGCTAAAAATAACAGCCAGATATTCCTCAAATTACGCTCTACCATATTATAAAAAGAATGATACACTAGCTACATAACAGGCCTACACATCATCATCATTTAACGTCCATCTTCCATGCATGCATGGGTAGGATGATTGACAGGAGCCAGCTAGGTAGAAGACTACCCCAGTCTATTGTGTCTCTTTTGGCAAGTTTTTTACGGCTGGATGCCCTTCCTAACACCAACCACTCCACAGGGTGGACTGAGTGCTTTTTACATGGCATCAGCACAGATGAAGTCAGTTTTGGCATGATTTTTACAATTGGATGCCCTTCTTCCAACTGCCAACCACTTTAGAGTGTGGACTGGATGCTTTTTATGTGGCACCAGCACCAGCAGGGTCACCAACTTACAAGACAGGGAATTTTGAGAGGGAAGGGGACATTGGAGGAGGTGATCTTGTGTCAGATGATGAAAGGTTGGAGTGTGACAGAGAGGTAGAAACAGGTGTCTTGCTATAGAGGAGGTATGTGGTTATCTGGCCAGAGAGAGTGAGAAAGAGAGAGAGGTACGAGAAAGAGGACATACATCATCATCATCATCATCATTGTCGTTTAACGTCCACTTTCCATATTGGTATGGGTTGGACGGTTTGACTTAGAACTGGCAAGCCGGGAAGCTGCACCAGGCTCCAATATGATTTTACAAGGTTTCTACAGCTGGATTCCTTTCCTAACGCCAACCACTCCAAGAGTGTAGTGGGTGCTTTTTACGTGCCACCGGCATGAGAGCCAGTCAGGCAGCACTGGCATCAGCTACGCTTGAATGGTGCTTTTTATATGGCAGTGGTAATACACACACACACAAAAGACAAGGTAGTTACAGCTGGAGTGTCTTTAATTCTAGGTCTACTCAATCAGAGCTACCCGGGTTTAAACAATAGAAGAAAATTCCAAACCTTTTAACTTTTCTAAACATGTATGGTCAGCAACTTCTTGTGGAAGAGCTGCAATTCTTTCTCTGACAGCAGCATCACTCGATGGAGAATTTTCTAGATTATACAGGTTTTTCACGAGATCTTCAGTCTGAGAGTAAAAAATGGTAAATGAATCATCAAATAAATTACAAAATCACATTCAAATATCAGTAATAGACATTATTTTAATATTATTTATTCATTTGTTTTGCTTTTTGGATATTTTATTCAGCGGATGGAGAGTCATGTTAGCAATAACACTTCAGGACTGATTAGAGAAAGGTATATCCCCAGACGGGGCGGGGCATCTCACCTGAATGTTTGGAACAAGGTAGATTCTGTTAGAGGTACTCAAGAAACAGGTGTTGGCTTCAATTGGAGGACAATAAAGTGGTTTTACTAAAGATACCCAAGAGCCAGGTAGTGATATTAAACTGTGACATGGTATACTCTGTTAGAGTCAACCAAGAACCAATTCAACAGGGTGAACTGCTAAAAAGTACCCGAAGATCACATGGTGGTGTTAAACTGGATGACAACAGAGTAGATTCCACTAAAGGCACCCAAGAACCAGGTAGTAGTGGGTGCCCGAGGACCAGATAGTGTGGTGTTAAACTGGGTGACAACTGGATGGATGCTGTGAGAGGCATCCAAGAACCAAGCATGGGATTAGCTTATGCTCACATAGAAACAATCACTTCCTCTGATGTGTCTATCTTTGAACTTTAAGTCAGAAGGCTATGGTTGACCAAGGACACTTGCTCAATATGTGTGAGTGGAACAATGATGTTATATTAGCATGGCTGTTAAGTTACTACAGGCCTACAAAACACCGACATAACATTGATATATAAAACATTTGGCATCTCAAAAGTAATATGTACATTGAAAACACACATAATTACAAGCCAATGAGATTTCTTCTATGCAGTCAATGGACATGCTGGTAACAGGAGTCAAATCTCCTTCAGAATCATTCCTTTGTTGGTACAGGACAGCACTTTGGCAACATCTAACAAAATCAAAGACCTTCTTACTCCAATATCCTTGTTTTATTAGAGAGAGAGTGTAGTAGCAGCTCCCTAAACTTATTCTAATGACAACATAAGACGCTAGCTTTTCCTTCACATAAAGATAGCAATTAGAAGGAAGGGGTAAGAAATTAAAAAGAGAAATTGAAGGTGAGGAACATTTAGAAAGCCTACCGTTGGGGGTTCTCCAATTTCATCCATGGCATCAATTTCTTGCTTAAGGGTCAGTTGGTGTTCTTGGTGTTTCTTCTTCTTCACTGTTGGTGATTTATTGGTGGTGGTGGTGGTGGTGGTGCTGCTGGTGGTGGTAGTAGTGGAGTTGGTGCTGTTGTTGTTGTTACTGTTGATGTTGTGGTTAGATAATGATGAAGTGGATGACAGATCTGTTGTCTCTGACCAAGGAGAGTCTACAGGGAAGGTATAAAAAGGTTTAATGCATTTAACATTTAAAGGGATTCAACTTCAACTAAGTTAATGGTCCTACACAAAAGTTTATGTTGACAGATCTCATGTAATCTACATGCTGACATAGATATCGCTCAACAATATACATTGACGTGTGTGTTATATATATCATCATCATCATCATCATCGTTTAACGTCCGCTTTCCATGCTAGCATGGGTTGGACGATTTGACTGAGGAGTGGTGAAACCAGATGGCAACACCAGGCTCCAATCTGATTTGGCAGAGTTTCTACAGCTGGATGCCCTTCCTAACGCCAAGCACTCAGAGAGTGGAGTGGGTGCTTTTACGTGCCACCGGCACAAAGGCCAGTCAAGTGGTACTGGCAACGGCTGCGCTCAAAATGGTGTATTTTATGTGCCACTCGCACAAGAGCCAGTCCAGGGGCACTGGCAACGATCTTGCTCGAAAATCATTACTCATGTCACGGGCACAAGTGCCAGAAAGGCGACGCTGGGCACAGGTGCCATCCCGATTTCGCCTTCACTTGCCCCAATAAGTCTTTGCAAGCTGAGTTTCGTGTCCAATGAAGGAGACGACGTTGGCATGGGTGCCAGTCGTCGAATTTAGTTCGATTTCGATTTCACTTGCCTCAACAAGTCTTCGCACAAATTCTAAATTCAATCACAAGACTTTCGTCAGCCCAAGTCTCTAGTAGAAGACACTTGCTTAAGGTGATGTACAGTGGGACTGAACTCGAAAATCATGTGCTTGTGAAACAAACTGCTTAAGCACATATCCATGTTTGTGTCTATATAGAATATAAAGGAATAATACTTACTGAGGCTGTGCCTCATCACTTTGATAAAGTCTTTGTCATAGACTCCTCTCTCTCCCCAAATATTCAGGATTCTTTCCAATGTCTGTTTAATTTTGTCATCAGCATCTCTGTGGAAGAAGAACAACAACATCAACTTCTTTATTTAGGAAACACAAGGACAAATAAATCAAATAGTTAACCCTTAGTGTATTACAGGTACATTATGTCATTAAACACTTACTCCTACCTGCTGAGGAAGGAGGAGAAAAGGCAAAGTTGTATTTGGAAAACAAAATCATCATCATCACCATCATCATAGTTTAACATCCGCTTTCCTTGCTGGCATGGGTTGGATGGTTTGACTGAGAACTGGTGAGCTGGGAGGCTGCACCAGGCTCCAATCTGATTTGGCAAGGTTTCTACAGGTGGATGCCCATCCTAACACCAACCACTTTGAGAGAGTAGTGGGTGCTTTTTACATTCCACCAGTACGGGTGCCAATCAGACGGCACTGGCATTGGCCACACTTGAATGGTGCCTTTTACGTTCCACCAACACAGGCACCAGTCAGGCAGCTCTGGCATCGGCCATACTCAAATGGTGCTTTTTATGTGCCACCGGGATGAGTGCAAGTCAGGCAGCACTGGCATCAGCCATGATTATGATCTCACTTGGCTTGACAGGTCTTCTCAAGAACAGCATATCTCCAATGGTCTCGGTCACATGTCATTCCTTCTGTAAGGGCCAACATTCAAAGATTGTGCTTCACTACCTTGTCCCATGTCTTCCTGGGTCTACCACTTCCACAGGTTCCTTCCACTGTTAGTTTGTGACACCTCTTCACACAGCTGTCCTCATCCATATGCAACACATGGCCATACCAGCGCAGTCGTCTCTCTTGCACACCACATCTGATGCTTCTGCCATTCAACCTTTCTCTCAGGACGCTCACACACTGTCCTGCATGTACACTGCTGACATTACACATCCAGTGGAGCATACTAACTTCATTTCTTACAAGCCTACGCATGTCCTCAGCAGTCACAGCCCAAGTTTCAATGCCATGTAGCATGGCTGTTCGCACACAGACATCATACAATCTGCCTTTCACTCAGAGAGAGAGGCCCTTTGTTGCCAACAGAGGTAGGAGCTCTCTGAACTTTACCCAGCCTATTCTTATTCTAGCAGCTATGCTCTCAGAGCATCCAGCCCCGCTACTGATTTGGTCACCTAGGCAATGGAAGCTATCGACTACTAGTTTTCCCTGCTGGCATGTGATGGAATCTATTTTCTGTTCATTTTTGGTGGTTATTGTACTTATGCACCTTTCACGCACAGAAACTATCTTCCCCATTAACCTTCCTCTGATGTTGCTGCACCAGGATTTCCTACCTATGCCTTTTCTACAGATCAAGCAGGGCCATCTACCTGAAGAGGTTTGTGATTTGTCCACTTTCCTGCTTACTAACACTTTGGTTTTTGTTAAGTTAACTCTAAGGCCCTTCGATTCTAGACTTTGCTTCCACACCTGAAACAACTTCTCTAGTTTTGCTAGTAATTCAGCTATTAGAGCAAAGTCATTAGCATAGAGGAGCTCCCAGGACAGCCTGTCTTGAATTCCTCTGTTATTACCTGGAGGACTATGATGAACAAGAGGAGTTGAGGACTGATCCTTGGTGAACCCCTACTTGTACCCCGAATTCTGCACTATACTCGTTACCAAACCTCACCTTACTGACAGCATCCCTGTACAAGGCTTGTACAGCTCTCACTAACCACTCATCTATCCTTAGTTTCTTCATTGATCACCAGATAAGGGATCAGGGGACCTTGTCAAAGGCTTTCTCCATGTCAACAAAAGCCAAGTACAGAGGTTTATCTTTGGTTAGGTATTTCTCCTGCAGCTGTCTTACCAGAAATATAGCATCAGTGGTGCTTCTCCCTGGTACAAACCCAAACAGCATCTCATCTAAACTAACTCTCTCCCTAATTAGCTGGCTACGTTCCTCACTGCAACTTTCATCACCTGATCCAACAATTTGATACATCACTTTTGGCTTTCCATTGAAACAACAACAACAACAACAACAACAACAACAACAACAACAACAACAACAACAACAACAACAACAACAACAACAACAACAACAACAACAACAACAACAACAACAACAACAACAACAACAACAACAACAACAACAACAACAACAACAACAACAACAACAACAACAACAACAACAACAACAACAACAACAACAACAACAACAACAACAACAACAACAACAACAACAACAACAACAACAACAACAACAACAACAACAACAACAACAACAACAACAACAACAACAACAATAATAATAATAATCCTTTCTACTATAGGCACAAGGCCTGAAATTTGTAGGGAGCAGACAGTCAATCACATCGAAGCCAGTATTTGACTAGGACTTAATTTATTGACCCCGAAAGAATGAAGGTCAAAGTTGACCTTGGCAGAATTTGAACTCAGAACATGAAGATGGACAAAATGCCACTAAGCGTTTTGCCTGGCATGCTAATGATTCTGCCAGCTCACTACCTTATATAATAATAATAATAAGAAGAAGAAGAAGAATAGCTGCGCTCGGTAGTGAAGTGAAAGCACGTTATAAAAATAAAACTACTGAATAATAATAATAATCCTTTCTACTATTGGTACAAGGCCTGAAATTCTAGAGGAGGGGGTCTAGTTGATTACATTGATTCTAGTGCTTGACTGGTACTTATTTCAGTGACCCCAAATGAAAGGCAAAGTGACTTCAGCAGATCACAGAACATAAAGACTGACAAAATTCCACTTAGCATTTTGTCCAATGCTCTAAAGATTCTGCCAGATTCTTATAATAACAATAATGTTGGTGATTTCAAATTTTGGCACAAGACCAGCAAGTTCAGGGGAGGGAATAGGTTGATTGCATCAATGCCAGTGCTCAACTGGTACTCATTTTATCAACCCTGAAAGGATGAGATGTTAATCTCAGCAGAATTTGAACACAGAATGTAAATGCTTCTAAGCATTTTGCCTGGTATGCTCACAATTCTGCCAGCTCGCTGCCTTATAATAATAATAATAATAATAATAATAATAATAATAATAATAATGGTTTCAAATTTTGGCACAAGGCCAGCAATTTTGGGAGAGGGGTTAAGTTGACTACATCAACCCCAGTGCTCAAATGGTACTTATTTTATGAACCTCATAGGATGAAAGGCAAAATTGACCCCAATGGCAATAATAGTAATAGTCCTTTCTACTATAGGTACAAGGCCTAAAATTGGGAGTTGGGAGGTAGAAGATAACATCAACCCCAGTGCTTGATTAGGACTTATTTTATCAACCCCAGTACTCAACTTTTCAAAAGGATGAAAAGCAAAGTTGACTTATGTAAAATTCAAACTCAAAACAAATGCTGCTAAACATTTTGTCCCCAGAGGGATAAAAAGCAAAACTAACAGTAGTACGATTTGAACTAAGAACATCAAGCTAGAACAAGTCCAATGCTCTAAAGATTATGCCAATCCAGAAGATCCTCCCACTGCATCAATGAAGACAATAAGGAGTTTTTAGGTAAGCACTGAACCTGCTAAAAATAACAGCCAAATTTACCTTTTATACAGAAATAATACACTGGAAAATGTAATTATATACAGACCAGATCTGAATAAAACAAGGGCTGGTTATAAGAAGATTCTTTTATAGGAACTTAGTAGAAGGGGTGCATAATCAACAACAAAAATAACATTCTTAATATGATAATCTAAACAAATACTTACTTTGCTGTGTGTTTGTAAGCATTAGGCAGAATGGTACCAAAGTCTTTGGAAAATTCTGGGCCTTTCTTCTTGCTGTTCTGGATGACGTCATTAGCAAGATAAATGAAGTGAAGCTTCTTGTTTGGTTTCACTGGAAAATTACAGTTAAATAAGGAATTCAGATTTTATTTAACAGCAGTGGTTCTCAACTGGGATTGATATAAGATTTTTTTGGGGTCCACAGTAGTATACTAAGAGTCCATGTAAAAATGTTACTTAGGATATATTTATTGTAAGAAACAGCTAGGTTTCTTTCTCTAATGTTTTATATAGTTCAGCTTACACAAGTTTATGTATGAAAAGCAAAACAAAAATTTTGAAAGTATCTATAGTTTTTAAACATTGAATGACTATGGGAGCCCACAAGAATAAAATTGTTATCAAAGGCATCCAAAGGTTAAAAAAACAGTTGAGAACCATTGTTTAACAGGTTCTTGATCAAAATTATTGTTAAATATTATATTTAAGAGAGAAAAACTACAAGAAGTTGATAGCTTCTATTACCTAGGTGACCAAGTCAGTGGTGGGAGTGGGTGCTCTGAAAGTGTAGCTGCTAGAATAAGAATAGCCTGGGCAAAGTTCAGAGAGCTCCTACCTCTGCTGGTGACAAAGGGCCTCTTGCTCAGAGTAAAAGGTAGATTGTATGACGCATGTGTGCGAACAGCCATGCTATATGGCAGTGAAACATGGGCCATGACTGCTGAGGACATGCATAAGCTTGCAAGGAATGAAGCCAGTATGCTCCGCTGGATGTGTAATGTCAGTATGCATACATGACAGAGTGTAAGCGCCCTGAGAGAAAAGTTGGACTTAAGAAGCATCAGATGTGGTGTGTGAGTGAGATGATTGTGCTGGTATGGTCATGTGTAGCGTATGGATGAGGACAGCTGTGTGCAAAAGTATCACACCCTAGCACTAGAAGGAACCTGTGGAAGAGGTAGACCCAGGAAGACCTGGGATGAGGTAGTGAAGCATGACCTTCAAACATTAGGCCTCACCGAGGCAATGACTAGTGACCGAGACCTTTGGAGATATGCTGTGCTTGAGAAGACCCGGCAAGCCAAGTGAGACCGTAGCTGTGGTCTATGCCAGTGCAGAATAACCATCCCATTTAAGAGGACCCTTCAATCATTGGGCAATAAACTGCGCTTGCGAAGACCTGTCGAGGCAAGTGAAATCGTTGTCGTGGCCAATGACAGTACCACCTGATTGGCACCCATACCAGTGGCACGTTAAAAGCACCATTCGAGTGTGGTCGTTGCCAGTGCCACCTGACTGGCTCCTGTGCCGGTGGCATGTAAAAAGCACTATTCGAGTGTGGTCATTGCCAGTACTGCCTGATTGGTCGTTGTGCTGGTGGTACGTAAAAAGCACCCACTACACTCTTGGAGTGGTTGGCATTAGGAAGGGCATCCAGCTGTAGAAACTTTGCCAGATTGGATTGGAGCCTGGACTAGTTGTGTTTAATAAACAATAACTTATTTACTGAAGTTTTAACATCATCTTCTTCGAAATAGTCACCTTGCGTAGCAATACATTGGTCCCAGTATTCTTGCTACTTTTGGAATCTGGCCTGGAAGTTGTTTTCTGTCAGCAATTCGAGGACCTTCTGCAATTTGCTCTTGATCTTGACAATGTCGTTAAAATGGCAACCTTTGAGCTGCATTTTCATCTTGGGGAAGAGATGGAAGTCCGCAGGTGCTAAATCTGGCAAATAGGTTGCTTGCAGAAGTGATACTATGTTGTTCTTGGCGGGAAATTCATGAATGAGGAGAGCTCAGTGGCAGAGTGTATTGTTGTACAGAGTGTACCTTTGCTCTTCACAGATCCAGTCCCTGTTGCCAAGTATCCTCCCTCAAATGCTTCAAAACATCATTGATTGTTCTCTGACGATCTTCATTCACAAGCAGATGAATTTTCTCCACATTTCCAGGAGTGACACTCCTGGGAGGTCTTCCAGATTGCTCATCATCTTCCAGGGATGTTCTTCCACTTTTGAAGCACCTGCACCATTCAAAACATTGCATACGACCCATTGCCTTGTTGCCATAAACTTGCTGAACCATGCTCAATGTCTCTGTAGCAGACTTCCCAAGTTTAACGCAAAATTTCGTGTTGACTCTTTGTTCCAACTTCCTGTCCATGACAAAAGCCGCAGACTACCACATACATGCAATCACAAAAACACAAAATTCACAACTTGTCAAGTAAACACAGTGATGTCACTCAGTACACTGTCCCATGACCATCACTGTTAGCTCTCACTGCACACACAACTGTGTGCTGCCATCTGTTGGCGTGCTACAAAAGTAGTTCGGAAACTTTTTGATACCACCTCATATCAGCACAGTCATCTCTCTTGCACACCATATCTCATACCTCTTAGGCCCAATTTTTCCCTCAACACATTTATACTTAGTCATACATACACACTGATGTTATACATCTAACACAGCATGCTGGCTTCTTTTCTTTCTAGTCTTTGCATGTCTTCTGCATTCACAGCTCAAGTTTCACAACTATGTAGCATTGCTGTTCATACACAGGCATCGTACAATCTGCCTTTCACTCTGAAAGTGAAACCTTTTGTAACCAATATAAGTAATAGCTCTCTAAACTTTCTCCAGCCAGTTCTTTTTCTAGCAATTATACTTTCAGAACATCACCCCACCACTGCTAATTAGGGCTTCTAGGTATGAGAAACTATCTACTACCACTAAGGATTCTCCTGGACATTCTAGGAAATCTATTTTCTGTATGCTCTTAGTGTTTATTGCACCTATGCATCAGCTACATACACAGTCAACTTTTTCTATTGACCTTCCTGTGATTCCACTACACCTCTTATGTGTCCATAGTTTGCACTGAATACACCATATGAAATTTCTACATACACTTCTTTAACATATGGAAGAGAGCCATTTGCACAAATGATTAGTGTCCTGTTTGTTTTCCTGCTAACTAGAACATTAGTCTTTGCGATACTAACTCTAAGGCTCTTTGATTCCAGATTTTGCTTCCATACCTGGAATTTCATTTCTACTTCCAATACTTTCAGCTATAAGAACAAGGTCATCAATGTTGGTGAGTCCCCATGGGCAGTTAGTTTTAAATTCCTCTGGTATGGCCTATAGGACTAAGATAAATAGGAGGGGACTGATAACCAAACCTCAATGAACTATCTGCACACTAAATTCATTGTTGTAACTATTAACTTTCATCTTACTGACAGCAAACCTGTACAAGACTTGAACAGCTCACTAGCCATTCATCTACATTTAGATTCCACTGCAAACACCATATCAAGAAGTGAGGCATCCTATCAAAGGCTTTCACAAGGTCAACAAATGCAAAGTACAGTGGTTTATCTTTTGCTAAGTACTTCTCCTGAAATTGCTTTAATATAAAGAGTGCATCAGTAGTACTTCTTTCTGGTACAAAACTAAACTGCATCTCATCTAGTTAACTTTCTTCTTAAGTTATCACTTTTAGTGATTTTCATGACCTGATCCAGTAATTTGATACCTCTGTAATTACTTCTATGTAAGGCATTTCATTTATCCTAGTAACAGTTGACTATATGATACTATGATGTTGCTATACCAGTCTTTGGGTATGAAATCTTCCTGTGCAACCCGATTAACTTTACAGTTAACTAGCATATATCCTACTCTGCCAGATATTTGAAGTATGTGTGAAAATATATATATGTCTGTGTGTGTGAGTGTGTAAAATTACAGTTACATGTAAACAGTTAACTCGTTATAAAATAGAGAGAGAATGATACTATGAAGAGAAAATACATTTTGATTCCAACAATTCCACCAGTTCTGCTTACTAAAAGTGACCCACCATACTGACAACTAACTTATCGATAGTAAACCTCACACAAGCTTCACATCAACTTAGTCGTAGTCTTTTACAACTGTAATAGATTCCCATTTAACTTACATTTGTATTATTTCCCACTCGTAGAAGGTGTGAAACACTTTGAAATTTATAATGAGTGTAAATGATCTTGAGCCAATTTATTTCAAAGCATTGAAATAACTACGTAAGATTCAATCTTTCGCAGGCTTTCTTCAGACGCAGCCATCTCAACATGCCACATGCAGCCTAACCCAAACCTTTTACCAATAAGCCAACTACTAATCATACACACAATCGTTACAGTCCCATAAAGAAACAATATTAGTAAATAGCAACATGCAGCATGTAACTGAAATACTTTGTTGATCCTGGGGCCACGGCTAAGTACTACTTGTATCAGGTACCAGATAATTAGGGAGCTTAAACGAAGTAACAGACGGATGGCGAACACTGAAATATTGGCATGTTTTTGTAAGATATCCTAGAAGTGATTTAAGGTCTAATTTGGTGAGATTCTGCTCAATCCACAACAATTAACAAGCTGGAAATGAAAGCTAAGTCTCCCCTCATCTTGTTCACCGTTGACCACACCTTTTTTTAAAAAACTGAGGAAGGAGATTTAAGACATGATAGCTGATATGCTGTATCTGAATAAAAGACGGGATGGTCACGGCTTCTGTTGGCCTAGAGTGGGTTAATTAACAAGAACAATAATTAACTTACCTTTCTGAAGTTCTCGGAACCAAACCTGGACAATGGACTTTGAGTGTTTGCGGTGATGGATGAGCCACAGAGATAAAGTCTGAATACTTTGTTGTGTATTGTTTAATTCAGACAACTTCTTCACGAAGTTGCTGTCCGAAAAAGACGACATGCTCCCTCTCTTTCTCTCTCTCTATCGGTTTCCTTTCTTTAAAACTGACAATGAAGACGATCCAAGTTTCGAATAGAAGGGAGCAAGTCTTGTTTCGGGTTCTGTTATTTGTTTGGATGTTGTTTCGTTTTTCCAAAGAGTTCGTCTTCTTTTTCAGGTGGCTATTTCAGCAATCACTGTAATGTTTACTGCGGTGGTTTTTATTGATATAAGTACAGCTACTAACTATACGTACATGCTTATATATAAACATACACGTTGAAGAGTGTGAGAGACTAGAGACAAACAGAAATAGAGAGAGAGAGAGAGAGATGTGTGCGAGATTGGAACTAAATGTACGTGGGACAGATGTCAGTATGTGTATTAACCTACGCACAAATAGGAACACATTGAATCTACCTTTATCAAAAACAACAACAACAATACTAATAAACTATTGTGAGTATTTTCAAAGGTTCGGGTTTCGCTTTGACTCCTGGAAAAAGCAAAGATGAGATCAAATATTTGCATAAATTTCCACCGAAGAAGGAAGACGTGACTTAATCTCGAAACATGCAATGTGGTAGAGTTAGGAATTAAACAAATAAAGTTAAGGTTTTGCTGTTGCTGTTGTTTTGTGTGGAAGATAAATATATATTTGCTCGACTTGTTGGTGATTAGTAGTCCTCAGTGCTGTAATAATTATTTAATGAGACACAAGAAGAAAGAAGGAAGAAAAAAGCTGCAATGATATCGCAATCTGTTACTTTCTATTTTAGTCGGTTTCGCTCAGAAGAAATGTCAGCAAATTAAATCATATTAGTCCCTCTCCTCTCGGAGGCCATCACACACACTTGCTTCTACGCGAACTACATTATCTGCAATTTCTGTAATCTTCGAAAACATGTCTATACACATACATCTCTCACAAATCAAATCTCTAAAAAGATAGACAAGCATCATTGCCTGTCTTTACTCAAAAATATAGCTATAGATTTTGGACGGACATGATGAAGAAATGGTAGTCAAAAAAATAAAACAGGTGGGGTACCTATTCAATAAGGTCAACATATAATTACACATATATGCTCGTAATTTTTACTTTTTTAAAAGTCAAAATAATGTAAGTGATAAAAAAAAAATACAAGAACAGTTAAGTTAGGTTACAACACCATTTCTTCGAAGATTTCCTTTTACTGGCTTTATTTCTTATAACTCACAGGGTTTGGGCTTTAAAAAATAAAAATATTTATCTATATATATATAATTATAGTAAGGACCTGTAATCCTTTAAAGGATGTTTTCATCCTAGTTCTCCGGGTTTTTACCAATGTTCAGTGGAAAACTAAATACGTTAGTTTTGCGTTGATGGATATGGGTATCTAAATTATTTATGAACAAACGGATGTCTATATATCAATTTCTCCATTTTACTTCTTTTTCCTATTCACTACTACTACTACTACTACTACTATTACTATTACTATTATTATTATTATTATTATTATTGACGAACTGGTAGAATCGGTGGCACGCTGGACGAAGTGCTTAGGGGTATTTCGCCCGTCGCTACATTCTGAGTTTTCACCTTTTCGGGGTCGATAAATTACCAGTTGAGTACTGGGATCGATGTAATCGACTATCCTCCTCTTCCCCAAATTTCGGGCCTTGTGCCTGTAGTAGAAAGGATTATTATTATTAAATAGCGGGTTAGAGGAGAGAAAGTGCGACGACGTTCTCGGGGAAACTCTGGGCGTCGACGAGGATCAACTTCCAGAAATCCCTTGCCTGGCAGTGCTACCGAGGGGTGCTGCCCGTTGGGGATAAACTTTACGGGCATAGGAGTGCCGTCAGCCGAGCCTGCCCAAGATGCGCGCAGAACGACGAAACCGTTCTGCACGCCCTCGCCCAGGGCCCAAGCATTGCTAACCTGTGGGTTTATGTCGAACACCAGCTGTCGCATGTAGGACGTATCCGACTATCAGCTGAATCCATAGTGAAGATTGCCCCGCCGCCCTCCTTTGGCCGGGCGGGGCAGACAATTTTTTATTTGTCTGGTGACTGTAGCAAAACAAGTAGTATGGTGGACTTGTTTGAAAGGGCTAACGTCAGACACTTTTCTCTTTAGCCAAACCCTCATCAACTTTTTCAAGCTTCACTTGAAAAGGAAAGTGAGGGAAGTGTTGCTTTCTAGCAAGTTTGTTGAAAGGTGGGTGAATGTTGGAAGAATGGCCAGTGTGAAAGGACTAATTCTGAGCATGCACCTGTAAAAAGGGAATCAAAGGAGAAGGGCTCTTGCCCTGTGGTTCAGGCATCCGTGGCTTTTGTGGGTTTTTCCACGAGGACCTTAAAGCACCTCCCCTATTGGAAGTTTAATTTGTTTAAATTTTTAATTGTTATTTATATTATTTACACGCTGTAAAACCCTTTGTATCGTCCTGTTTTTGCCTTTTATGGTGTATGTCATTTAATGTTTTTGTATGTGAGCCCTTGTGGCTAATGAAAAAATAAATTTATTAAAAA
This sequence comes from Octopus bimaculoides, assembly GCF_046866305.1. NCBI lineage: Eukaryota > Metazoa > Mollusca > Cephalopoda > Octopoda > Octopodidae > Octopus > Octopus bimaculoides. The sequence continues at coordinate 44,306,137 of NC_142943.1, read as the reverse complement.
ACTCACAGCTTATTTCGCTGAGTATGATGGAAAGTGTCAGCTGTCCACAGCCAGCAGACTAAGGTGACACTTGTTTACTGGTCATGCTTCAAGATCCCTGCCAAGAATTCTTGCAGTTCCAAACAATGCTGATTTTTGTAGGTGTTCTACCCTCACACTTGCACCGATCTTTTTCAGCTATGTTGGTAGCTGAGTGCTGATACTTCCAAGTGTACCAATTACTATTGGTATTGTAGTGACGCATGTCTACTCTCTTCATTGACCACAACCTTCGTATTTCCCACTTTAAATCGTCATAGTTTTTTTCTTCTTCTTTTACATTGATCCTGTTGTCACTGGGACATGCTATGTCGGGGAGAATTCTCAGTTTTGTTAGCAGTGGCGTTGTAGAGAAGAGACCCAAACAAGGGGTATTGTATCGATAACCTTAGCCCATAACTCTGCTAAATGCAGAATTTAACATTTTGACCAAGGTGTTAGCTACGAGCCATCCTAAAAAGATCCATCTACGACAACCTCCACCTAATACGGTACATCATAGAGACAGTGGATAAAGAACTTGGCATGAGTGGGGCCCTGATCAATTTGGATCAATCCAAAGGTCTTGATAGGGTCAACCACCTGAACACGTAGCTAGTGTGTGCTGCCCGGGGCGCCTCTTCCGCCCTCACCCCGGACCCCACGAAAAACACATTACCTACAGTAGACCCAAAAGTGCTGCCCGGAACGGACTGCCCCATCCCACCCCTAGCTACGCTAGTGTACCTGTACCTGGCGGTGGTCCTTCTTGTGAAAGGAACGCGTTCGATGGCCAGGCGATCTATCTATTGTCAACCTTCGCTGCGTGGTGGACTGAGTATGTGACTGATAATGTGCTGACACTACAAATCCAGCACTTCCTACAGGCATGGAAGTGCCGTCAGCCGAACATGTCCAAGATGAGAGCAGAGCGACGAAACCGTCTTGTACGCATTCGTTCAGTGTCCGTGCATTGCTGACATATGGGTTTATGTCGAACATCTGTTGTCACGTGTGGGCGGATCCGACTATTAACGGAATCTATCGTGAAGATCACCCCGACGCCTTCTTTTAACCGGGAAGGGCAAGCAGTTTTTACATGCCTAGTGGCCACGGCGAAAGAGGTTGTATAGTGGACGAGACTGAAAGGGCTGACAACAAACACTTTCATTTTTCACTTGAAGTGGGTGGAGAGTGAAGCGTTGCCTTCCAGCCGTTTTGTTGAAAGGTGGATGAAAGTGGCGAGAATGGTGCGAGTGCACAGGCTTGCCCTGAGCATACGCCTGTAAATCGGAGATAAGGAAATCAGGGTACCCATGGTTTTATGTCTTTTTTTGTTTGTCCCTGAGCAGCTCTTGAACGTCTCCTCTTTATTGAGGAATACTCGTTGTTAAAATGTTATCAGCTTTTTACTTTTTTTTTTGTTACACCTATTTACACGCAAAATCCTCACAGTAACATACGCACGCACGCACACACACACACAATATTTTGTCCTGTATCGTCCATAATGTTTTTCTTGATGTAGACTAGGGGCGAACTGAGCCGTCGGTCAATTGGACACTGCCCGAGGACCCGGAGCTCTGAGGGGCCCCGCACTCTATATGTTAACTCTATTGATATCAATGCTAAGGGGCCCTTAGCATTGATATCAATAGAGTTAACATATAGAGTGCGGGGCCCCTCAGAGCTCCGGGTCCTCGGGCATAGTCCAAATCAAACTGCTTCAAATAGTAATAGAGATAACTCCTACTAAATGTGTTAAATGCCTTTCTCTTTAGTTTTTCCCACTCACTCAAGAGTTAACAAGTAAAACAGAGACAGGCAGAAACAAGAAAAATGCCACTGTTACTTGAATACTATACAAATATGTCTTTAAAAAGACTTTTCTTTTAAATTTACCAAAATTTAATTTTTCAATAATTTTTCAAAAATCTATTATTCATATTTACTGTTGAAAAGATCTCAAGGATCGAAACCGCTTCTGTAATGTTCTTTATAAAAGTATTTTGGCATTTTCTACTTTGTCTTTTTTCCATATATATATATATATATATAGAGAGAGAGAGAGAGAGAGAGAGAGAGAGAGAGAGACTATAATCCAGTTGGTGACCAATGTGATATATTGGTTTCCATACTTTTATCTCTGTTGTTAACTATCAGCTTGAGAACACACTTCCACAATATAGTTCTGTTCGTCTTCAAGAAATTTCTTCGCAATTATCTTTCTCTCTCTATTCCATGTGTTTAACACTCGCTATTCATGCCTTACGCCAATCGACCTGTTGTAAGCATCTCACAGCTTACTGATGAGAATATCAAATTCGTTTTGGAGGACACAGACCTCAGGTAAATAAATACCCTTTTCATCCTTTGCGGGTCGATAAATTAAGTGCCAGTTGTGTGCTGGAGTTGATGTAATCGACTAGTCCCCTCCCCACCACCAAATTTCAGGCCTTGTGCCTATAGTAGAAAGGACGCCAAAAGGATTATTATTATTATTACTATTATTATCCTAAAGCGGTAAGCTAGTAGAATCGTTAGCACGTCGGACAAAATGCTACGCGGCATTTGGTTTGTCTTTTCGTTCTGAGTTCAAATGCCAACGAGGTTGGAGCACTGGAATCAATATAATTAACTACCCCATCCCCCCAAAATTTCAGGCCTTTTACTTATAGAAAATAAAAGAAAAAAGGTTAACCAAAAAAAGATTATTATTATTAAGTGCCAGTTGATTACTGGGGTCGATGTAATTGACTTGCCCCATCCTCCGAAATTGCTGGCCTTGTGCCAAAATTTGCGACCATTATCGTTATTATTAAGGCGGTAAGCTGGCAGAAACGTTAACCCGTCTGCCTTTACGCTCTGAGTTCAAATGCCGCCGAGGGTGGCTTTGCCTTTAATCCTTTCAGGGTCGATAAAATAAGTACCAGTTGAACACAAGAGTTGATGAAATAAGTACTAGTTGGGCACTGGAGTCTGTGTAATAGACGAACCCCCTCCCCCCTAATTTTAAGCTTTGTGCCTATACTCGAAAGGATTATTATTATTATTATTATTATTATTATTATTATTATTACTTGCTCACACAACACAACTTTGTTTCTTCCTAATTCTCAGTCGAGGAGCAAGATTCTTTAATTCTGTAATAGCAACATATCACCCAAGACTCTTCTCTGAACTCCTTGGAAATAGTTGAGGAAAAATACCGACTAAATTTTGCAGAGTTTTTGGAATATCTGTCCCTCGAAGTCCCATACTGTATGCGAAAGAATAAAATAAAAGCGAGGATACCAGTTTTCTCTACCCCCTTTTTTAAAATAGTATTCTTGTGTTACTTATCATGAAAATAACGATTCTGGTCCCCGTTTCTATACCTTTTTCTTTTCTTATGAAGCAACTCTGTCCTAAGTTTGTTCCAGAAAGTTTGTCGTATAAAGAATTTACCACTACAAATTTTCAATATGTCTACATTGTCTACAAAGAGAAAGAAGAGCGATTTAATAGAATCAAACAAAATTACTAGGTCAAACATATAATCGAGTCATTTTTTTAAAGCTTACAACACAGGCTTAAACGAACTTGATGAAAACATACATCATCATGATTGTTTATTGTTCCATATGTGACATATCACATTGTCCCATATGTGATATGGCACATTCCAATCATTCATGGTCCAGCATTATCTTGCCTATGAAGCCCAGCATCTTCAGATCTTACTTCACCACCAACTCTTACTGTATCTCCTTGTTACCATCTACTGTCACAACACAGTACCTTTTACTGATCAACCTTATGTGTATACACACACACACACACACACACATATATATATGGTTGATTATGAAGGTGGGCTACACACGTGGTACAAGTACTTGAAGAACTGAGTAAAGCCATTGATTGATTTTCCACCGGCAAAGCATTAGGATTGAATGGCATTCCAATGGGGACCATCAAGTGCTCAGCTAGCATTGAGTGCCATCTGCACAAACTGCTGTACCTGTGCCAGTGCTGAAAAGTGCGGTGCCACTGGACATGAGAGACTAGTATTGTTACCATGTACGAGAAGAAAGGGGGTAAAAGTGATCACAACAACTATAGAAGAATCTCCTTGCTAAGAGAAGGGTTTAATTCCTGTGGTCCTAAACAAACTGAAGAAAATCACTGAAAGGGTTTATTCAAAGTCTCAATGTAGTTTCAAACCAGAATGCTCCAAAATTGACATGATCTTCGACAATTACAAAACAAATGCAGAAATCAAAGACAACCACTTCACATCACTTTCATCAACTTCATGAAAGCCTTCGACCTTATGAGCAGATATTGCCAAGATTAGGTACCCTCCAAGGTTACTCAGTATCATTCGGTCATTCCTTACAGACATGAAAGGTGTCTTTTAGTTTGATGGTTCTTTCTCAGAATGCTTCAGCATTTGCAGTGGTGTGAAACAGAGTGTGTGCTCACCCCTAGCCTCAATCTGAGTGTGTCTTAACTGCTGGCAAAATCCAAAGTACTCATCAGAAACCTGTTGTTTTCAGATGATGTGGACATGGTAACACTCAGAGGAGCAACTGCAATGCCTCATGGACAGTTTTACAAGTGCCTGTCAAGACTAACTTGACCATCTCTCTAAAGAAGGCAAAAGTGCTGGGCCATGGTCTTGAGCACCCCACTGCCATTGCCATTAACAATTGTGAGCAGTCCAGAAGCTTACATGCATTGGTTCCAACATCCTGGACAACTTACATCTGGAGTCTGAGATCAATAGAAATATTGGAAGAGCAGCCACAACACTTGTTAGGTTGATGAGAGCCTGGGAGAATAGTAAGCTAACAGCACACACCAAGGTTGCAGTCTACAGAGCTTGTGTTCTCAGCTCAGTGCCTTCCTTCTCTGGCCTGAGAGGGATCCTAAACATCAAGTAGAATGACTGAGTCACCAATAAAACCCTGGCTTGCATGCAGTTACTCTGCCTCCTTATCCAACTGCAACAACAATGCAAATCTTCCACATCTTATGGCTGTGTAATTAATTTGCCATATTTTAAGAACCATCTAATTAATCATCAACATTTTAAGTACCATGTAATTATGTAATTAATCTAAAAATGTTTTAAGTGAACTGTTGCTATTTATTACTTCTATTTTGGGATATGACTATATTGTAGAGACCCAAGTCGATCAGTGCATTTTATGATGTGTGTGTGTGTATACATACACCAGGTGTAGGTAGGGGTGTGTGGTCGATAGGTTTATTTCCAAACCACATAATTTTGGGTTCAGTCCCACTGCATAGCACCTTTGGCAAGAGTCTTCTACTACAAGCCCAAGCTTAATAAAGCCTTGTCAGTGCATTTGGTAGATGGAACCTAAAAGAAGCCCATTATGTGTGTATGCATATCAGCAGCAGCAGCGTTTAATGTCCACTTTTTCATGCTTGCATAGGTTGGACAGTATTTGTTGAGGTGGATTTTCTACAACTGGATGCTCTTCTTGTCACCAACCCTCACCTGTTTCCAAACTAGGTGACATTTCCCCATGACTTGACATGCTTTCACAGAATATTGGAAATGGACAAAGCTTGCATCACAGTGATGCCTGCTTGCAAACTATCAAGCAATGTCAAGGCAAGGAACACACACACACACGCGCGTGCGCGACAGACTTCTTTCAGTTTCTGTCTACCAAATAATAGAAGACCTGTGCCAAAGATTGAGCCTGGAACTGTGTAGTTGAGAACAAACTTCTAACCACACAGACACACAAATATTTCTCAACACTATATTTTTCTGTGTGTGTTTGTGTCTCCATGTTCTGACATCATGTGATAGTTATAAATGATTGTCACTGTCATACAAGCTGTGTTATTCATTTTCAATATCCTGCAAAAATCATGTCTAGTCTGAACAAATATTACCTTGCTTAGGAACCAGTAAAGGTTGATACAGGAAGAACTCCAAACTAGAAAAATCTACTTCAGTAAATTCTGTCTGACTCATGCAAGCATGGAAAAGTTGATGTTAAAACGATGATTATTATGATAGTCACTGATATCATCATAATTAGAGTTATTATCAACATCATAATCACTAATATCATCATCAACACCACTGCCATCATCAGAATTTTTGATCTCATCATTATCAATGTTTTAACATCTACTTTCCACACTTCAACTAATTTTTCTCCTCTTCTCCTATATTCAGCTCCGCCAATGCTCTTAGACGAGTATGTATAGCAGAAGTACCTACCATGGGTGAGTTATCACATTCTTTTTCTCATTTCTTCCTAACACTTATTTTCAGTTGAGCTACTACAGCATACTCGACATCAGTGTATCTCAACCATTTTTTACTTATGAACCCCTCTGATTCCTATTATATTCTGCTTGACCCCCCCCCCCCCAGCTATTCAGTGTCTTAAAAAATCCTATTGTATTTTTAATAGTTATATATTATTAGGAATTGTATAAAAAAAATTAAAATATTTTACATATTGTAGAAGTATAACCAATTTACTGCAGATAAATTTTAACAACAAAATTTTATATGGACCCCAGTCGAGAACCACTGCTCTGTATGGTAGCTTGACCATCAAGAAATAGCAATCAAATCTCTTTAAAAACACAGTCCACCATCTTAAAAGATGGGAGGATATATTTCATAATATACTCTGAGGTACACTGTGTCTGAATAAGACAGGATGGTCATGGCTGACATGCTTTTGATCATTCAGCATCAACTTGGGGCTAGGCAACTACAACCACCACCTGTTTTTGCTTTAGTTCCCTGCTGTTACAACATTGATTCCTGTTATGTATTGATACATATAAATGCATCTTCTCCCTCTCATGAGGATGTGTATTAGATAAGAGATTGATGTAAAAAAAAAAACAAGGCTGCATCTGCAATGCTTGCTTGACATTGTGGATTTACACTGTCTTCTTTCACGACAAACATTTTAATAATAAATTTCAAAATAGCTGCTAAAAAATAATCTTCCAACTATTTTCTAAAATAAATGAATGGAGAAAACTGAAGTGAAAGTTAGTTGTGTGTTGGGTGAGACAGATAAAAAACAGAGTGAATGATAAATAGATATTTAGCATTTCTTATTGTGAAGAAAGTAACTTATTAAAATTCAACAGAAAAAAAATAAATATTCAGTAGTAAATTTTATTAAGAGAAATTTAAAGAATGGAGGTTTATCATTTTCTTTTCAGTTAATAATAAACGTATTTCTTTTAAAAGAAGGAATTTATTATTTTTTGAAGTGGTAGCTTAATGTCTATTAAGAAATATGTTTCTGTGCATGTGTGTGTACACACACATGGACAAGCAGATAATACTGTTGTCATTCATATATTTTTATCTGTGTGTACATTTCTATACATGTCAATATGCTTAGAGTCAACCTAGCTAAAACCAAAATCCTAATAAGTAGGAAGGTAGATAAAACACAAACCCCTTCAGGTAGATGGCCCTGCTCAGTATGTAGAAAAGGAGTAGGTAGTAACTCTATAAGATGTACCCGGTGCAAGCTATGGACACATAAGAGGTGCAGCAACATCAAAGGCAGGTTAACTAGCAAGTTAGTTTTTGTTTGTGGCAGATGTTCAGGTGCAATAAAGACTGCAAACAAACAGGAAACAACTTCTATCTCATTCCAGGGAGAAAAACTAGAGCTAATCGATAGCTTCCGCTATCTGGGCGACCAAGTTAGTAGTGGGGGTGGGTGCGCTGAAAGTGTAGCTGCTAGAATAAGAATAGCCTGGGCAAAGTTTAGAGAGCTCTTACCCCTGCTGGCGACAAAGGGACTCTCACTCAGAGTAAAAGGCAGACTGTATGACGCATGCGTCCGAACAACCATGCTACATGGCAGTGAAACATGGGCTGTAACTGCTGAGGACATACGTAAGCTCGCAAGGAATGAAGCCAGTATGCTCCGTTGGATGTGTAATGTCAATGTGAATACCCGTCAGAGTGTAAGTATCTTGAGAGAAAAGCTGAACATTAGAAGCATCAGTTGTGGCGTGCAAGAGAGACGATTGCGCTGGTATGGACATGTGGTGAGAATGGAGCAGGATAGCTGCGTGAAAAAGTGCCACACCCTAACAGTTGAGGGAACCCGTGGAAGAGGTAGGCCCAGGAAGACCTGGGCTGAGGTGGTGAGGCAAGACCTTCGTACATTGGGCCTCACCGAGGCGATGACTACGGACCGAGACCTTTGGAAATGTGCTGTGCGTGAGAAGACCCGGCAAGCCAAGTAAGATCGTTGCCAGTGCCCCTGGACTGGTTCTTGTGCGGGTGGCACATGAGATGCACCATTTTGAGCGTGGCCGTTGCCAGTACCGCCTGACTGGCTCCTGTAGGAGTTTCGTGCGAGATCGTTGCCAGTGCCCCTGGACTGGCTTGTGCGGGTGGCACATAAAAGACACCATTTCGAGCATGGCCGTTTTCGTGCGGGTGACACGTAAAAGCACCCACTACACTCTCTGAGTGGTTGGCGTTAGGAAGGGCATCCAGCTGTAGAAACTCTGCCAAATCAGACTGGAGCCTGGTGTTGCCATCCGGTTTCACCAGTCCTCAGTCAAATCGTCCAACCCATGCTAGCATGGAAAGCGGACGTTAAACGATGATGATGATGATGATGAAAGGCAGAGGGAAAGATGTGGACAGAATAGAGATTCAAATTTTTGACTTGTCTTTGACGATAGTTTTGAGAAATGTCTGTGTGTTTGTGTACATACAGAAAAAGAGAGGTGGGAGTTGCAAACCAAACTGGAAGAACAGCAGAACTATCATCATTTCTTGTAGGAAAGGGAAACTAGGAGTGGTTTCCTGGAACATATTCCCAATGCAGTACAACTGATTCTGAGAGAATGAGGGAGAGGAAAGAATTGATCCCTAGTACTTGACAGGTATTTTATTAACCCCAGGCAGATGAAATGCAAAGTTGACCTCACTAGGATTTGAACTCAGAACACAAAGAGCCTGAATAATAACCTCAAGGTAACAATTCTGTAAGTTTAGCAACATTTCTTCCAGCTCTTTACATTCTGAGTTCAAATCCCATCAAGGTCAACTTTGCCTTTCAGGGTTGATAAAATAAAGTATCTGTTAATTCTTGAGTCAATAATTAATCCCCTCTCCCTAAATTATTGACCTAATGCCAAAATAAGAAAGAATTATCATCATAGTAAGGGTGATGCATGACATGTAAACCAAATCGCATGTAGTATGTAGTTATGTCCCTTCATTAATCTAAATTCAAATGTTTGGGTGGGGTGAGCACTGACCATGTTCCTTCTCATTTTAATATTACACACACGCACACGCACACACACACACACACATACACATACACACAGGGTGTGAGGGGTAAATTGTTGCCATTTTATATTTTTAATTTCACACATTGTTTGTTTTTGGTTTTGTCAACTACACAGTATAGTAGGATCAGTTGGGCACAGTCTGTGAGAAAAACAGCATCATGACGCCATCCACACTGTCAGAAATTTGGAAATGACATGCTCTACTCATTTCACCCTTTTTGGATAGACTTGTGACTGGTGACGAAAAATGGATTTTCTATCGAAATGTTAAACGCTGTAAATAGTGACTTGGTAAAAGGGAAAAAGTTCAACCACAGCCGAGAAGGGAACTTCATGGGGAAAAGGTTCTTCTCTCTATCTGGTGGGATTGCAGAGGAGTAATTCACTTTGAATTGTTACCACCTAATGCAACAATCAATGCTCAAGTCTACCGTCAGCAATTAGAACGTTTGAACCAAACTTTGAAGAAAAAAGACCTGCTTTAGTGAATTGAAAAGGAGTGATGTTTCATCAGGACAATGCACGACCCCACACTGCAAAGATCACATCACAAAAGATTGGAGAGCTTGGTTGGGGAAAAATTCCTCATCCACCTTATTCTCCCAACCTTGCTCCTTCAGACTCCCATTTGTTTCGTAGTTTACAGAATCATTTGGGGGACATAACTTTCGCAAGCCAGAAGGAGGTCGAAACTGATATTTCAGAGTTCTTCGCTTTGAACCCAAAAGAGTTTTACATTGATGGGATTAAAAAGCTTGTAAATAAATGGAAGGAAGTCATAGATAATCAAGGAAAGTACATTGATGATTAAATTGCAATTAAATATAACATTTGATCACATGTTTTCTTTATTCAAAATTCGGACAGAACTTATGGGATGACCTGATATATATATATATATATATATATATATATATATACCGGAGTAAGCACATGAAATGTGCAACAAGTTGGAAAAAAGAGTACTCAAATACCAGAGGTAGAGTAATATGCTTTATTTAAAAGCAGCAGAAATATAACAAAAAATACGTTACTCTGAGTTTCACGTTTCCGTTCATCGGACAAACAAAACTGTCCGATGAACGGAAACGTGAAACTCAGAGTAACGGTTTTTTTGTTATATTTCTGCTGCTTTTAAATAAAGTATATATGTATATGCGCATACATATATATATATATATATATATATATATATGTATATGCATATATATATATATATATATATATATATATGTATATGCATATATATATATATATATATATGTATATGCATATATATATATATATATATATGTATATGCATATATATATCTATATATATATGTATATGCATATATATATCTATATATATATGTATATGCATATATATATTTATATATATGTATATGCATATATATATATATATATATATATATATATATATGTATATGTATATGCATATATATATATATATATATATATATATATATATGTATATGCATATGCATATATATATATATATATATATATATATATATATAGTAGTGAACTGGCAGACTTGTTGGCACGCTGGGCGAAATGCTAAGCAAGATTTCATCTATCTTTATGTTCTGAATTCAAATTCCGCCAAAGTCGATTATACCTTTCATCCTTTCGGGGTCAATAATATAAGTACCAGTTGAGCACTGGGGTTTATGCAATTGACATACTCCCTCTCTGAAATTGCTGGCCTTGTGTCAAAATTTGAAATCAATATTGTATATATATATATGTTCTCTATTTAAATTAAATTTTTTATCGAGTAATGCCAATTGTTTTGCTCTTTTATCTTTTTATTTTAAACTATATCCACCTGCTCAAGGAGAAACCACTTCTAGCTGCCTTCAGTAGGCAATCTCAACACCACACTTTTCAGTTGCAGTTCAAATCAGTGTTTTAATGGTACACCAAACTGAGTACTCATAATTCATACAGCTGACAAAAAGTCTTCGTATATATATATGTGTGTGTGTGTGTGTGTGTGTGTGTGTGTGTGTATACATATATACATACATACAGTAATCAGTTGCCATATCACAGTTCACCTATCGTACCCTCAGTTAATTGAGGGTTTCTGTGGCCAATAGGTATTTATATTTTGGGGGATTTTAATTATTTCTGTGGTAAAATAAGCATTTTCATGCCTAAAAATTAATATATAAATGTGCAGTAGAGTACTAAACTGTATAACACATTAATTAAAATATATTAAAAGAAAATACGTACTGTGCCATAGATGAGTAAACAAAGAATCATACATACTGTATGGAAAGCGAAACTCAGGAGGCGAATGTGTGGTGTTGCTTTTGCATTTAAAATAAAATAAATATATACAAATTATAAAAAATAAAAATATACTGTTTCTACTTTGCGGATTTTCACCTATTGTAGGGGGTTTGGGAACATAGCACCCACGATGATCAAGGGATTACTGTATATATATATATATATAGTACCTGTAATGTTAATCAACTTCCTGTCTGTCTTTTCTCTTTAGATGTTGTCACGTGTCAACCTCAGAACTAATTTTTATACATGTATTAATTCCCTTTTAATTTGCTGCTGCTGTCGTTTATATTTTGTTAGCCATTGACTGGGTCCAGATGGAAGCCAATTCCTCGGTATTATTTGATGAGTTTATATCCCATCGTATTGGTCTCATTCCTCTCACCAGTGACGAAGTGGTGGACAAAATGGTTTATTCTAGAGTGAGTAGCAGCATTACCTGAAATTTTTCTTTCTTATTCTTCTCTTTCTTGTATTGCTGTTGTTATGTCACCACTTTTATGTTCTGAGTTCAAATCCTGACAGAATTCACTTTACTCTCCATCCCTCTGGGTTAATAAAATATGTATTAATAGAACCATTTTTGTATTAGTTTCATAATGATGGTACCTCAGCATCACCAACTCATCATCATCATCAACTTCTGGACAGTATTGTCTCAAGTCCTCGGTCCATATATCTGTTTGTCCAATTTCCATTGTGTACAGGTGGTTGAGATCACAATATTGCCCCTGAACAGGATGCCAGTCTGTTACAGGGTGACTCATTTACAGTTGAGTGGACTGAAGCAATGTAAAATAAAGTGTTTTATTCAAAAACAATGCACTGCCTGATCCAGAAATTGAAACCACAATCTTACAGACATGAGTGCAACACTCTAACTACCAGGCCACAGTCTCTGACTAAAACTAGTAAAATCTAGAATTAACCCTTTAGCATTCAGTTTACCATGTCTAATGTAATGCTTATTTATTCACAGTGTTTTGAATTAATCATGCATTATCTCATAGCTTTGAGATTTCGATAATGTAATTGCTTGTTTTTAGAATGACATTGTAGGGTAGGTGTGAGGGGCTGGTTCTGGCTGGTTTGGAAATAAAACAGGTAGAATATTTGGGCCAGATATGGCCGGTTTATTATTTAACAAACTATACTCCTATTTTTTTGTATACAGTCATAAATATTTTAATAAATATATTTAATAAACTTGTATTCAGTTTGAGAATTTAGATAGTGTGATTTTAGGGCAGAGCTGACTGGATGTGTCTTGCATTAAACTCTCACCAGAGAATGCCTCTTTACTTCTGTCTTCCAAGTAAAGTATAGAGTTTCTTATAGAAAAAGTAAAACAAATTTGAAAAATATAACAAATTTATACAATGCTACAAAATGGTTGGCCAAGCAGTTCCAATACAGTTTGGCAGGTTATAAATAATTTGTTATAATTGTCAGATTCCATTTGTCTGTTTTGACTTGGTTTTTACAGCTGGATACCCTTCCTGATGCCAACCACTTTACAGAGTGTACTGAGTGTTTTTTATGTGGCACCAGCTCCACTGCTTTTTATGTGGCACCAGCTCCACTGCTTTTTATGTGGCACCTCAGTTTTAGGATATCATTTCTCTATACTTAACTTAAACTGGGGGATAGACATAGGCTGTTGTTAGTCAGTTTTTAATATGAGAATAAACGAGTTGGTTCAGTCTTCACTCCAAGTTGTTGATGGTCCTGTAGTTCAAACCATGGTGTCTCTACAATTTGTAGCCAATGTGCCAACATTAGAGATCATTATTATGACACTGTATATTCTGAGTTCATTGTTGCTTATTTGTAAAAACTTATTTGTTTAAGGGGTATAAAACAAGTACCTGTCATGGGGTTAAAATGACCTTTTGTCATCATTATTATTGTTACCAAATGACAAAGAACCAAATTAGTTTGTTATAAAACAGTCTTAACCCACCCTCACTCTTTCCACTTTGACATAAACTCTCTCTCTCTCCCCTTCTTATCTTTTGTATCTTTCTCCTTATCTCTCTCACCTCCTCCCCCACTCCCCCTTACATTCTTTCCATCCCCCATTCACTTCTTTCTCTGTTTCTCCCACTCCTTCTTATTCTCTCTTCCCTCTTGCTTCCCCTTCTCTCTCCAACTCTCCCTTCTCCCTCTCTCCTGTTAATTTTCCATGACATCACTGCTGATCTGATTTGGCTTATATTTTTCTTCTCAGGATTGTGCATGTGAGGACTTCTGTAGTGAATGTGCTGTAGAGTTTACTCTGGATGTTAAATGTCTTGATGACCAGACAAGGCATGTGACCACAGCAGATCTGATAAGTAAGAACCCCAAAGTTGTACCGGTCAGTATTGCTCTTGTCTCTTCATTATCACAACTTAACTATTAGTGATACCTCTCATATGTTATAATGTCTTAGACTTGACTTTTGTTTCATACAATAGATCACGTATGTATTGTGTATGTTTGTCTGTGCACGTGGTGTGCTCTTATGGTTGAATGGTTTAAAAGGTTTGATTGACAATCATGAATTGCTGAGTTCAATCCTACTGTGTAACATTTTTCACAAGTGTCTTCTACTGTACCCTCAGGTCTCTCTAAGCTTTGCAAATGAAATTGAATGGACAGCTCCTAAGATGGGAAACCCATAGTCTGGACTGTTTTCTATGTGCTGTATCTCTTGTATTCACATACACATATTTGTATACACACACTCTTTGTTTACGTGACAGCCTGACTTATATTGTGCTTTATTATGTCGCATTCACACTTACACAGACATTCTAGTTGACAACCAATAAACCTTACTTTTATACATTTTACTGGTCAAGTCTCTCTCTTTCCTTGTTGGCACTTACCTCATTCCATCTTTTGTTTTTTCTTATATTTGTGCCAACCATCCTTCGTCACCATCTCCTGGTTGCACGGTCGTCTACACACTGTTTTACCCCAAGTTTGCATGAAGATTATGTTAAAGGTACAAATGACTCAACCACAATCACTATAAAATAATGAACAAGTAGTTCTGCTTATTTACAACATTTCTGTATTCATTTGTTCATTAGTT
>NC_142943.1:44206397-44286397 GCF_046866305.1 Octopus bimaculoides | reverse complement strand
ATGGTGGCTGGAAAGATTTTGATCTTAGTCTTCTCCCTCACAGCTGACCTGGGGCTGGACAACAATATTTTCCCTTAATGAGTTTTCACTTTTACGCAGGAACTTTATTTTATTGATGTAGGTGCAGGTATGGATGTGTGATTAAAAAGCTTTCTTCCCAACTTCATGGTTTGGGGTTTAGTCCCACTGTGTTACACCTTGGGCAAGTAGCCCTTGGGCAACCAGAGCCTTGAGAGATGCCAACTGAAAGAAGCCTGGTGTATGTGAGTGTGTGTGTGTTTTGTCTCTAAGTTTTTATATTGCATGATTCTTGTAAATGAATGTCATTCATTTCTAATTTTCTGCAGTAACATGTCTGGCCATGGAGAAATATTGTCTTGTTTGGAAACAAATATGGGTTGGCAACAGAGAAGTAGATATTAAAACAATGATGATGATGATTGATATATATTCCAAGTGGTGGGGGCCTGTAGTCTAGCTATAGTGGGTCTGATAAGAATCTAAAGAGAATCAAAATCCTGATAAGGCAATTGCTATCCACAACTTTCATTAACTTGGCTTTGAACATTTATCACTCATAATAAGTAAGATGTCTGTGTGGCTCCTAGTTTAATCCTTTAGTATTTAAACCAGCTGGCTCAGTGGTTAGAGTGTTGGGCTCCTAATCATGAAGTAGTGAGTTCGATTCCTGTGTTGTGGTCTTGAGCAAGATACTTTATTTCATGTTGCTCCAGTTCACTCAGTTGTAGAAATGAGTTGCGATCTCACTGGTGCCAAGCTGTATCAGCCTTTGCTTTTCTCTCAGATAACATTGGTAGTGTGGAGAGGGGAGGCTGGTATGCATGAGCGACTGCTGGTCTTCCATAAACAACCTTGCCTGGACTTGTGCCTCGGAGGATAATCCCATGGTTATTTATGACCAAAGGGGGTTCTTTATCCTATCTGGCCAAAATATTCTATCTGTTTTATTTTTAAACTGGCCAGATCTGGCCTCTCACACCTACCCTATGATGCCATTCTAATAATAATCAATAACTTCATCAAAATATCGATGCTATGAGATAAAGCATGATTAATTCAAAATAACATGAATAAACAAGTATTATATTTGGCAGTAATCTTAATGCTAAAGGGTTAAATACAGAAGGGATTTTGCTAAGGAATTTTTGCTATGACATTGAGTAGGTCAAGTAATTATATAGAAGGCCCTTTAATTGCTATTGAGATTGTTATTTGGTAAGAAATTTGTCAGAGAAAATCTAATTGTTATAGTGATTAGAAACTGTCCCCACTCAATGGTTTATCTTCATCTCTGATCTTATGTAAAATTCTCTTTATTTTGCAGATATTCTTATTGTAAAACTTCGTAAAGGACAAGAACTGAAGCTACGAGCTTTTGCTCGTAAAGGTTTTGCCAAGGAGCATGCCAAATGGAATCCAACTTGTGGAGTCGCCTTTGAATATGATCCAGACAATGCTTTACGCCATACTCTGCTTCCCAAACCTGAAGAATGGTAAGTTTTCAAGAACTAAAATGACTATCAACCGTCTCTAGGGCAAGGCATTTGATTCTACATGTTCCAGTTAGCCTGGTTGACAAATGAATGTTAGGCTTTCAGGGGAATGTTATCAGCTGAATAGTTCAGTGATTCTAACCAGAAGAAAGTTTTCTGTCCATGTCCTAAGATTGCAAAACCATAAGAAATGGACTTTAAATGGCACAGGAATGGCTGTATGGTTAAGAAGCTTGCTTCCCAACCATGTGGTTTCAGGCTCAGTCTCACTGTATACCTTGAGCAAGTATCTTCTAAAGCATCAGGCCAACCAAAGTCTTGTGAGTGAATTTGGTAGACAGAAACTGAAAGAAACTCATCATGTGTCTATGTATTTGTGTGTATATATTGCCTTTCAACTGTTGTGCTTCACGGAGGCAAAGTGGCTGAGTTCCTTTCAAGCATTGGGCCTCACAGAGGCAAAGTGGCTGAATTCCTTTCAAACATTGGGCCTCATGGATACAAAGTGGCCGAGTTAATTTTGAGTGTTGGGCCTCACGGAGGCAAAGTGGCCAAGTTCTTTTCCAGTGTTGGGTCTCATGCAGTCAAAGTGGACCAAGTTCGTTTCAAGTATTGAGTCTCGCAGAGGTAATGACCAAGACCTTTGGCATAATGTTGTGCTTGTGAAGAAGACCCATCAAGCCAAGCAAAATCACAGTCATGGCAGATACCGGTGTCACGCAAATGGCATTACACTCTCGGAGTGGTTGGCATTAGGAAGGGCATCCAGCCATAGAAAACCATGCCAAATCAGACTGGAGTCTGGTGCACCCTTCCAGCTTACCAGCCCTGGTCAAACCACCCATGCTATGCTAGCATAGCATGATAAATAAATGTACAACATTCCACTAGAAGATTTCTTATTCTTCTCAATTAATTGAACAACATAACATAAAGTTTGATAATGCCATGGTATACTCTATTTACTGTCCTGTCTATTTCTATATGTATCAAATTATTCTATTGTTTGTCTTTTTAATAACTTTATATTTATTCTCTTTATATTTTCTTTCAGGCCTCGAAGTGAATACAGTGAGCTTGAACCTGATGATCCCCGTAAGTTATATACTCCCACTTCCATTAGACCTCAATTATCTGATTTGGGCAGCAATTGAGTATTTTGTTCAAATAACTAATCTGATTGTTGTAAACAATGGAAGCTATACTAAATATAATCATCATCATCATTATTTAATGTTTATAATGATTTAAAAAAGATATTTGAGGTCTGATTTTTACAATGTTGTGCAATCATTGATGTCACTATTTCACAATCCTGGCATTATAAGACCTTGTTATCAATGTTTGGTTGTCTCTGATACTTCCTTTCTCTTCACAGACATAGTAATGACAACAAACTTGATCTTATGTAAATGATATCTATTCAGTATAAAGTCATACAGTCAACGAATGCACCAAATGGTTTTGCTGTGTGTTTTTAAATCCTTCAGCATGTCAGTCGTTTTTCATTTGTTAAAATTATTTTAAATGTTTAAGGTGATCAACTGAGATCAAATTAGCTGACCAGTTGACCTGTGGTACTTTTAATAATTGTCAAAAAGATGTATTCATCACACCAGTGTTGGTAAAATCTTGTTCAAGTATTGGTGTTTCACTTTTAAAACAAAAGATGCATTTGTTACACTATTGTTGGTAGTATTTCTTTCACATATCAGTGTTACATATATTTATCTATGTAGTAGTCTAGATCTAGTTATCTATCTGTCTATCTACCTATGTGTGTGTGTGTGTGTGTGTGTGTGTGGCTTGCTTCTTCCATGCTGGTATGCATTGGGCAGTTCAACAGGAGCCAATAAGTCAATGGCCTGCATCAAGCTCTCATTATCTGATATGTATGCATGTGTCTTTGTGTGTATGTTTCAATTCTAAAACATTTCATCTCATTTTCTTTTCAGCCCAAGCCCCATTTGACCCTTCTGGAAAACCAAACAAATTCTACTACAATGTGGAATCATGTGCTTCATTGCGGCCAGAAAATATTGTTTTTTCAGCCATTGCAGTCCTGAAGAAGAAATTGAGTGATTTACAGACACAACTCAGTCAAGAAATGCAGGGAGATGCCCTGCGAATTTGAACATCATCTCTTAGATTTTATCAGATTTTTTTTTTTCTTCATTTCATTTCATTCATCATTTCAGATTTATAAAAAAATTCAGTCTTAATAAAAATCTAAGCATTTTTAATTCTCTTGTATTTCTATCATAATGAGGTTTTATTGTTTTTTTAACCCTTTTCCGTTGAAATACTCTGGCTGTGTTTCAGTTAATTTTGGAAACTGAAGAATTTAGTGAAATAACTTGTTTGGTGTTTGGTATATAAATTAACATGAAATTTTTACAGTAGGTTTCAATTTAAATTATTTAAAAACATGAAGTTTGTATCACAGAAGCAGGCGCAGTCTCAGATGGGTTGGTATCAAAAGTGTTAATATTTTTGATCTGGTGGAAGAGAGCCTCTTCATGGCTTTATTATTTAAGTTGTTGTTTGGAATGTAATTTAAGACAATTTGTTCATTAAATTATGACAACAAATCCACTTAGTACTATAAAAGTTTCAGGTTCAAACATTAGCCTATATATACACACACACACACAGATATGTAATTTTCCAGTCCTTCAGGAAAATATGTCTCTGTTTTTTATGTTCACTTTTCTGAATCCAGAGAGGAGACATTTTGTCTGTGAGTCACTTAATACGAGTCATTCAGGTGACTGTTTTCTGGATGTGGTCTAGGATGTTTGGGTAGCAGCAGTACTGTCTTCGATGTGAGAGTACTCCATTGTGATCCTCAAATGAGCCTTGCAAAGTATCAATAATTGTTGGGGGTAGAAATATCTTCTGATTGAAAGAGAAATGCTAGTCATTGGGATACGGTTCTAGTTGCATTAAGGATAAGCATTTGTGTTACTAACAGAGATACTCAACATGGAACTGAGGATCTACCAAAGCTATTCATGGGGGACAGAGATCCCTGGTGCAGCTTAGTGAAGGTGCCATTTTAGTCACCAATGTCCTGACTATGCAACAGCTTGTATTGGATTCCATGTCGCCAGTAACATTCGTGAGAGATCTCACATGCAACCCAACATAATATATATAATTTTCATCATCATCACCATTTAATGCCTGTTTTCCATACTGGCATATGTTGGTCAAATTGACAGGAGCTGGCAAACTAGAAGTTTATGACAAGTTCTACTGTCTGTTCTGTAATGGTTTCTACAGCTGGATGCACTTCCTAATGCTGACCACCTTATGGAGTTCACTGGATGCTTTTTATGTGGTACCACACATGATTTACAAGATAATGAGCCCTCAACAGAGAAGCATGGAGTAGTATTGAAGGAGGTAGCTTTGTAAAATAAAGGGTCAAAAACAGGTGTCTTATTGTAGAGAAGTTACAGGGCTACTCCAGTTTTAGAGGAGAGAGAGATGATGGTGAAGATGTGGTGGAGCATTCCTTCAAGGTATAGGAAGATGAATATAAGTGAATTGGTACAGAGGCTTGCACAGGGACGGAATGAGTGGGAAATTGAGGGGAGGGGGATACAGTGAGTAGTGATTATCGGAGGACGGGTGGGAGAGATTAAGAAGATGCTGGAGAGAGACTCATCAGGAGCATAGACATAATCAACATGCCTTTAGAGCCTCATTTTTGCAATAATAAATTTGTCTGCTCAAACAGCAAATCACCAATTATCTTGGTTTTTTTGTCATCTCTGTGTGGCTCAACATCTGGAGGTCAATCTCCACCACTTCCATTGATGTCATCCTGGGTCTCCCTCTTCCACAAGTTTTGTTCACATTTAGCAATCGGCACTTCTTAATACAGGTGTCCTCATCCATATGCATCACATGACCATACCAGCACAGTCTTCTTTCTTGCACACCACATCTCATGTCTCTTATGCACAATTTTTCTCTCAACGTATTTACACTGACATTGCACATCTAGCGGAGCATGCTAGCTTCATTTCTTTCAAATCTTTACATGTTCTCTGCATTCACAGCCTGTAGCATTGCTGTTTATACACAAGCATCATACAATCTGTCTTTCTCTCTGAGGGAGAGACCTTTTGTTGCCAACAGAGGTAATAGCTCTCTGAATTTTCTTAAATCTATTCTTATACTAGTAACTGTACTTTCAGAACAACCTCATTCACTGTTAATTCAATCACCTAAGTAACAGACACTATCTACTAGTTTTAAGGATCCTCCTGGGTGTTTGAGGAATTTTATTTCCTCTGTATCCTTAATGTTTATTGCTCCTGTGCATCTGCCACACATAAAGTCATCTTTCTGTTGACTATCCTGTAATTCCACTGCCCCTCTTATATGTTCATAGTTTGCACTTGGTACACCATAAGGAATTTCTACTTAATCTTTTCTATACATCAAGCAAGGACATTTTCTGAAGGGATTGGTGGTTTGTCTATTTTCTTACTTACTAGAACTTTGATCTTTGCTAAGTTAACTTTAAGGTCCTTTGACTCCAGGTTTTATTTCTAATCCTTTTCTAATTTTACTACAGATTCAGTTGTAAGAACAAGGTCATTAGCATAGATAAGCTCCCATGGGCAACCAATCTTAAACTCTTCTGTTATGGTTTGGAGGACTATGATAAATAAGAGATGACTAAGAATAGAGCCCTGGTGAACTTCTACCTGTACATCAAATTCATTGCTCTGCTCACTACTAACTATCACCTTGGTACATTGCTTGCATAGCCCTCACCAGCCATTCATCTATCCCAGTGAGGTAGACAGAGCCACAAAAGAGAAGAGAAGTGGGAAAATGACAGTAGAAAAGACTGCACTGTCCATAACAGCAATTATAAGGTCCTGCAAACATTTTGTCAATGCTTGTATGTGCTGGGTGGTGTCTCTATGCCCATACTACTCTGTCAAGACTTCTCCACATCTCATTTCTCTATCCCCTTAGTAGGCTGTTATGTAGACATGTGTGTGTGTGTATATATATATATGTAGGTAAATGGATATGTGTAAGTAAACAGATAGATAGGTATTTAGGTAATACAGAAAGACAAACACACACACATCCATACATAACAGATGCATGTACATAGTCACACAAACCCATACACATATCTAGGCCAAATCATAGAGAAGAATGGAAGATATCCTGACCCATCCAGGGCAGACGCAATCAAGAATATGCATCCTCCAATGAATATACCAACATTACAAGTATAATGGAATTGAAGGCTTGTGATACCTGTGGAGTATCTCCTTCCCCCATTACAATTATTTCTGTAGTCTTAAGGATCTGGAACACAAAGAAGAAGCTTACAATAGTCGTTTGTTTTTAGTTCTTGTTCATGTGACTCACTCCCAGTGACCATCTTTATGGCAGTGCGTGGTTTGTTATAGCTCCATTCACATGAGGTTCATTACCTCTGGAGATAACATGTGAAGTTAGTGAGGGCTAAGAGTCTGCTGTGGGCTGCCAGCTTCGCAGTGTTTCTCAGCATAAGTGAGAAGGAAGAAAGAGAGAGAATGTCTTAATTCTCCTGCTTAAATAGTTGTTACTGACGAGAGTCTTGCTGTCTCATGCATGACAAATGGTTGCAGGCAAGATCTCGCTCCTGTCTCAGACATGGTAATGACTACCAGCAAGATCTCGTACAAAATGGTGCTGGCTTCTTGTGCCTTGTTACACAAGCTTTCCTTGGCCTAGTAAATTACTATCAGTAGTACATTCCAAATATACATACATTGAGAGCGCCATTAAATGATTTACTAAAAAACAAAGTAAAATGGAATTGGTCAGTAGAGTGCCAAAACACATTTGAAGACATACAGAAAATACTAATTTCTGACTTGTCACTTGCACATTTTGATCTTACAATGGACATTGTAGTAGTGTCTGATGCTTTGGAGTATGGAATAGGAGCAGTCTTGCTACACAAGTATAAAGATGGAAATATGAAGCCAGTAGTTCATGCTTCATGTTTGCTGATAGCAGTGGAAAAAAAGTTTTGTCAAATAGAGAAGGAGATTCTATCGATTATATTTGTGGTAAAAAATTTCAAAAATTTGTACATGGTAGAAGTTTTTTATTACAAACCGTCCATAGACCATTATTATCAATATTTGGATCAATGAAGGGATTGCCTACCCACACGGCAAACCAACTACAATGCTGGGGTAAAATATTGCTGAACTACAATTTTAAGATGCAGTATATTCCGTCGAAGAAAATTGGTCATGCAGACTGCTTATCGAAGCTAATTCCCAAGAGAGTGGAACTGCTAGAAGAGACCATGATAACATCATTGCAGTTAGAAAATGAAGAAATATTGTGTGTAATATAATCCGGGAACTACTGGTGACAGTGCATGATATAAAAATGAAATCCACAGAGGATAGTTACATGACAAGAATGAAAGAAACATTGAAAAATAAGCAAAATGAAAATACAAATTCAAATAATTTCTCACTGTGACAATGTATACACAGAGAGTAGTAGTACCAAGTGCACTACAGAAACGAGTATTGCAACAATTCCACTGTGGGCACCTGGGAATGTTCAGAATGAAAGCTTTAATGAGGAACTTTAGTATATTGGCTGACTATGGACAGGGACTTCAAGAAATTGGTGAAAGCATTAGAGGTTATGTGTTGGCAACTAAAGCATCACCAGTAAAATACTAATTGTAGCCAGAGACTGAGAGCCCACAGTCCAGGATACATATCGACAACACTGGACCAGTGAATGGCACATACTATCTAATCGTTGTGGATAGCTATACAAAGTAGCCAGAGGTATGCAGATGTAATAAACCCACAGCAAAGACAATATTGTTCCTACTCAAATTATTTGCTTGATACGGTGTTCCAGACACATTAATTAACAAAAAATTGTACATCGCAAGTTATTTCATGTTAAAGTTGTTGTATTTCTGTAATTTCAACCAATCACTGACATCTATTCAGCTGAATACAGTCAGTGCTGGCCAATCATAAAAATGTTATTCCCTGTGACATATTTCATCCGGCTTAATCGTAATTTATACGCATATATTGTTTATATAATAAATTACGCTGTGCGTATCTGTTTGTGTATATTTTTGCCATAACCTCACTCATAACCCTAACCCTAAACTAGAGTTTGATTTGAAGAAGATTTGGCTGCTATTTCTAGGTATGAAGCACTTGGTGGAGGTGCATTAATAATTCTGGTAGCTCCAATAACAAGTGCAGGCAATATTCAAGTATTTTTATGGCTTTTCCCCCTTTGTTTACGAACAGTCTAGTTAATCGGAAATGTCAGAACTAACGGGGATTAATACCATATACACCGTCACAGCACTAACTGTATCCAACTGAATAGACGTCAGTGATTAGTTGAAATTATCGAAATAAGACAATTTTTAACGTGAAATAACTTCGAATACAAAATTTATTATCTGTTCTATACCACAAAATATACAAGTATACGAAGTTTGAAAGTGTTTCGGTACCAAAAACACTTCATAAAAAAATGTTGCCCGTCAAATCACAAAGGCCCGGGAAAAGATCCCATTATACCGCCACAGCGTGTTGTTGACAATCCACAGCAGTAATTGTTTTCACCTCAATAGACGTCAGTGATTGGTTGAAATTACCGAAATACGACAATTCTTAACATGAAATAACTTCGAATATAAATTTTTTTCTCTGTTCTATAAGACAAAATATACAAGTATTCGAAGTTTTAAAGTGTTTCGGCAGAAAACACACTAAATAAAAAATGGTGTCCGCCAAATCAGAAAGATCCTAGAGCAGTCTGTGTTCTTTTTACAGGGGAAGGCCAGCTTATGGGGTTATCGTGGGTTTTCCATCCATATAGGGTTTAACTTTACGGCGTCTCGTCAGACCCCAAGACCTCTTTAAAATATGGAGGGGAAAAGCCTCCTTACAAATGTAAACAAGGGGATTATCTCCTTTTGCCAATGGCTATCGACTATCGGTATCCAGCTGTGTCACCATCATTTAGCTGCAAGAGGATTATCTCTCTTTGCCAGTGGCTATCGACTTCCGACTGTTCCGCTATCTTGCAGATTCCAAAAAGCTAGCAGGAATCTCTTAAAATGTAAAGATGGCCCTAAAATCTCTGTTCTGGAGTTAAGTATGGCGCCTGGTTCGAGCGAATCTTTTAGGATTCTCGTGCGTTCAGCTATGCATAACTTGCAGCGTTTCGTCCCGTTGATGTGGGGGCCTGGGTTTTCGAGGATTTCCCATGAGATCGAGTGTGCAGGATCCGCAATAGTTGCCCGGTAGGAGATCGTCTATATAGCCGAAGTACGAGCGAACCCAGCCAATTCTACCGGCAGGACCAATATCAGGCGTAGACACGTGGACAGAACCAACAACACCGCCACCATCGCCGCAGCGGACAGCGTTGGCAGCACCAACAACACCACTAACACCAACAACACCACTAACACCAGCCTTACCAATAGCTTCCCTGATGTCCACAGTAGCAGACCTAACAACGCCCACAATGCCTGGCCTGGCTGCCCCTATAGTAGCAGCAACGAAATATAAAGTATATATATATATAGAGGGCGGGGGAGTGAGATAGAAAAGACATTTTCAATTTCAAGGAATATAAGAATGTCTGATAGTAGACCATTCTCTTGTGTGGATATTTATTATGAATAGTGACTCACTGTCACAAGAAGAAATGTCTACTGTTTCTAACAGACTAAGTAGTCGTTACAACTCATAATGTTATTGTACTAAAGATTTGGCCAGTGACTAATTTTGTTTGATTCATGTCAGGAAGTGAGGGCAATAATTCTAGAAAAATGTCACACCTGCTGGATGGTTGGTCATTAGAGAGGTTTCACAGTGCCCCCAAATTTTCACCCTAACGTGGTGAATTGATTTTTTTTCTCTTTTTCTTCTCACTCTTATGTATATATTTAAGTATAAATAAAGTAAAGAATTGTATGTTGTGTGTACTTGTGGTTGTCAACAGTATGTGTATGACTAATATGTGCACGTGTATGTGTATACAAATATTCATTAGTGATTTTTATTGAGAAATTACTAGAATTATCTACATAATAGAGACCACTATATTTATACATTCATTCTCGTTTGCTCTGTATACATATATAGACGTACATAATATGCATGTATGTATACAGCCATCTATTTATCTCTCTCTCTCTCTCTCTCTCTCTCTATATATATATATATATATATATATATATATATATTATAGGCGGAGGTAAAGAATACGTACACCACCCGTTTTCGGTGTAACAAAAACCCTAACTCTAATCACCGGATGTATGTATTCTTTACTTTCGCCCCTAACCCTAACCACCAGGTGTACGTATCCTTTACTTTCGCCCCCTAAACCCTAACCTTAACCACCGGGTGTATGTATTATTTACTTTCGCCGGGAATTTAAAAAAAAGTATATATATATTTACACACATACACGCACAATGCATTTCAAATTATTGAGGACGTAACATTTAAAAAATTTTATTTAAAAACTACTCGCTGGAATTCAACGAAATATCCACAAAATTATGGCAACAGTCGTACGTGCGTGGTGTGTTTTTGCGCAAGTGTAAACAAACCGCTGTCATTTGTATGATTTCCACAAACTTTCAGTGTTCCAAATTATTAATAAGTATTCTGATAATTATGGGTCGTAAATGTGACTGGACTGCTTCATAGAAATCTGTTATTACTTCTGAACTTGCAAAAGGTAAATCAACATTAGCAATATCTAAAATGATTGGAAGATATCACCAAACTGTGGAAAAAATTGTTACAAATCCTACGAAGATACGTAAGAGAGCCGACAGGGATCAGTCGAGGGCTGTTTCTCAGCGCTCTCTGTCATGAATTAAGCCTGAAGATGTAAAGAATCCTGGTGGAGAACTTATCAGGCGCATTAGCGAAACAGCTGTGTCCAGAACTACCCGATGCTGTCTTCTGAAAAAGGTCGGTAGTGACTATTTTGTTTAAAGGCCTCCTTTAAACAAAATACACATACAAAATCGTCTGATTCATGCAAGATAATGCGCCCTCGCACTTAGCGAAGAAAACTATGGAGTATCTGCAACGATTAGGTTCCTGTGGACCTAATTGTTGCCTGCCTGACTTAATCCCAATAGAAAACTTGTGGAGTATCTGCAACGATTAGGTTCCTGTGGACCTAATTGTTGCCTGCCTGACTTAATCCCAATAGAAAACTTGTGGAGTATTCTAAAGCGACGAGTTTACGAGAATGGACACCAATTTAGGAGTAAGGATGAACTGTGTCAGGCAATAGTGGCTGTATCTCGCGGTATAACATCAAAGTAAATCTAGAAATTAGCACGTTCCATGGACCAGCGCCTTTTCCAACTTATTTCAAACAAAGGCTCACAGACATTCTTTCGTAACGAAAGAATGCCGGCTCATATATTCCTTACTAACCTGCTCACCAATAATTTTTGAACGCTGTTTATTTATTTCTATTTCTTCCATGTTTATGACTGTATGTGTTCATTTCAGTATGTACATCAAACAATGAAATAGGTATTTTCTTGTTTACATGAGTTTTAATTACATCTCGCTAATAATTTGAAACAGTAAAAGTTTACGTTAATTTGGTAAATGCCCGTAGTTTCTGTGTTGTTTTATGAAACCTCTCATGTTTTACAGACCATGCACATATAACTGTTGTCATCATTCTGTGAAAATTTGGTTGAATAAATTAAAAATAAAATGTTGCGTCGTTAAAAATTTCAAACGCAGTGCACACACACACACATACGAGGAGATGCTGAAAAGTTTCTGGCTTTGGCTAAAAGAAAATACAGAAGGATCAGTCAATTATGATTTTATTTAACATATTGCCCTCTCAGATTCACACATTTATTGCAAGTTTTCCTAAGGTCTTGTGAAAGACCTCAGAAGGTTGGGCCTCCAACCAGGCTTTCTGTGACATTCTTAAAGCCAGGAACTTTCCAGCACCCCCTCGCGTGTGTGTGTATATATACTCCACTTGCGAAGACCTGTTGAGGCAAGTGAAATCGAAATCGAGTTAAATTCGACGACTGGCACCCATGCCAACATCGTCTCCTTCATTGGACACGAAACTCAGCTTGCGAAGACTTACTGGGGCAAGCGAAAGCGAAATTGTGATGGCACCTGTGCCCAGCATCGCCTTTCTGGCACTTGTGCCCGCGGCATGTGTAAGGACTTTCGAGCGAGGTCGTTGTCAGTGCCCCTTGACTGGCTCTTGTGCGGGTGGCACATAAAATACACCATTTTGAGCGTGGCCGTTGCCAGTACCGCCTGACTGGCCTTCGTGCCGGTGACACGTAAAAGCACCCACTACACTCTCTGAGTGGTTGGCGTTAGGAAGGGCATCCAGCTGTAGAAACTCTGCCAAATCAGATTGGAGCCTGGTGTTGCCATCCGGTTTCACCAGTCCTCAGTCAAATCGTCCAACCCATGCTAGCATGGAAAGCGGACGTTAAACGATGATGATGATGATATATATATATATATCCTTTCTTTTCTTATTGGGGTAGCTAAATATCTCATCTATAGTAAGATACCCATTTCTAACCCTCTATTACTTTAACTTATCAACTGGCATAATGCTGCCTCCCTCGATTCCACTTTCTCTCCCAGCCAAGAGGTCTTCATCTTGTAAGTTACTTGGCAACCCCACTAATGTTGGTGCCATGTAAAAAGCACCGGAGCTGGTGTCACATAAAGAGCACCTGTTACATTCTGCAAAGTGGTTGGCTTTAAGAAAGGCATCTAACCATAGAAATCATTCCAAAGGAGACATTGGAAACTGGTGCATTTTTTGGCTTGCCTAGCTCCTGTCAAACCATCCAACCCATTTCAAAATGGACATTAAATTATGATGATGATGATGATTTACCTGTCTGTCTGTCTGTCTATCTATCTATCTATGCAATGACAATACTGATATGTGTGTGTACAAACGTATATACATGCATATACCTACTTACATACACACACGTGTGTGTATATATATATATATATATATATATATTCATATACACACAATTTCTTCCTTTTCTCTGCTCTTCCTACACTACTACTTCCGTGAATTATCATTCCATATAGCTCCAGCCTTTACATAAAAAAACAAATTCCTAAAGACACACACACACAGAGACAGAGCATATATCTACCTTGCGAGCATATGGAAAGGAGGACATTCAAATGGTGATGATTTCATATATATATTGGTGGGGGGAGGGGGAGAAACAGGCAGGCAGACAGACAGATTTATGTGTCTGTGTATATATTTTTAATTTACCAGAATGTGATGTTTGTTTGATTGGTGTCTGTTAATGTTGTCATGGACATCCATTATGATGGAGACTGACTCTGTGTCAGTAGGAGGAATTGGCTGCTATTTCTATCAAGTTGACTGATCACACAGAGAGACTATTTTGTTCGCTCATATATATATAAAGGAGTATATTCTGTAAGTGTGTGTGTGTGTTAGTTTATGTGAGTGAGTGTGTGTACGAGTGGGTGTGTCATGGTAAGTTCAATCATGGTTCAGTACCTTCATATAATTCTTAACCATACCTATGTACAAGGAATGTGGGATAGTTTCTGCAGTTTGCCTTTCAATAAGTTCGACATTATTAACAGCCAAACTTGTCTTATTCATTTATATTTTTACCAGTTACAGTCACTAGAATGTGGCCTTGCCGGGGGTCACTATTAGCAGTTTTGTTGATCATACTGACCCTAACACTTGTGTTGATTTAATTTTTTTGTATTCCATTTTCAAACTGCTCAGTTACTGGACATAATGAGACAACACAACCTAAGTATAGAACATGGACACAAACATAAACAATGACACATACATGCATGCACACATATCTAAAATACATATACACACACATAATCATCATCATCATTTAATGTCTGTTCTCCATGCTGGCATGGGTTGGACGGTTTGATGAGAACTGGCAAGCCAGGGGACTATGTGAAGTTCTTTTGTCTCTTTTGGCATGGTTTCTATGACTGGATACCCTTCCAAAGGTTAAACACTTTACAGAGTGTACTGAGTGCTTTTTCTCATAGCACCAGTACTGGTTGGGTCATCAAATAACTTGCAAGACAAGACAAAGTTCCCTCAACTGGGGGAAGTAGTATTGAGGGAGGTGGCTTTGTGCTAGTCAATAAGAGGTTAAAAGAATAATAGAGGGACAGAGATAGGTGTCTTGCTGTAGACGAGATACAAGGATATTCCAGGTGGATAAGAAGACTTAGAGAGAAAGGTAGAAATGGAGAGAGTGGGAGAGATGATGGTGGTGGATATGTGTCACAATACAGGAGACTATAGGTGAAGTGATACAGAAGACTGAACTGATTAGGGGGACAGGTGGGAAAATTTCACAAGAATGTGAGGGGTGATGGTTAGATGGGACATAGGTGGCTGTAGCAATTGAAAGTGAGAGATATAAGAGTGGCTCAGGGAGTGGGGTTATGCTAGATATGTGTGTGGGCATTGAAAGAGGTGTAAGAATGGATGGAGTATAGCAGACAGGAAAAAGCATGGAGGAAGATAATGATGAATGGAGGAGGTTCTAAGGATCATATCTTGCATGGCCGGAGAAAGATGAGGAGTAGAGGTGGTTCTGGGGAGGGGAAGGTAACAAAAGGTATGTGTGTGTAGTGTGTGCCTATTCTGCTCTCAGATGATTATGGTAAGCAAATAATATCAGAGATAAAGAAGTGATGAGTGTTAGGGAATGAGACACAGGGGAAGCTTGATGGTGCAGAAAGAATGGAGGTGGGGTTGAACTTTGCACGTACAAGCATTTACCAAGATGGTTTTAGGATATCGATTCTGTTGTGAGGGTGGGTTTTCTCAAGTGCAGCAAGGTGCCAGATATCTAGGTTCTTTACCATTTCCACCTTAAGGCTCAACATCTTGAGATCAGTCCTCAATACTTTGTTGCATGTCTTCCTGGGTCTCCCTCTACCACAAGTTCTGCCTACTTTTAAGTGATTAGCACTTCTTTATGCAACTGTTCCTATCCATACACATCATATGACCAAACCAGTGCAGTCTTACATCTACATCTGATTCCTCTTATGTCTAACTTTTCTTTCAATGCTCTAGCACTCTCTTGTACATGTATATTGATATTACGCATACAGTAGAGCATACAAGGTTCATTTCTCTCTTATCTACATGTGCCCTCTGCATTTAAGGCCCATGTTTTACTGCTATGTAGCATTGCAATTCACACACAAACATTATACTTTGATTGCTAACAGAGGTAAAAGCTATCTGAATTTTTATCATCCTATTCTTATTCTAGCAATTACACTTTCAAACCATCTTCCTCCACTGATGATTAGGTCACCTAGGTAACAGAAATTATCTACAACCTCTAGGGTCTTCGACAAAACTCATTTCCTGTGTATCTGTAGACTTTATGGCTCCTGTGCATCTTTCACACATGAACACTACTTTCTTTCTTATTCTTCCTGTGATTCCACTGCACTGGGTGTACTGAATGGAATTCCTGCCAACACCTTTCCTACATATTGAGTAGGGCCATTTACCTAAATTAGGTAGGGTTCTGTCTGTTTTCTTGTTTACTAGGACTTTGGTCTTTGCTAAGTTAACTTCAAGGCCATTTGATTTGAAATTTTGCTTCCACACCTGGAATTTCTTCTCTAGTTCTGGTATAGATTCTGCTATGGAAGCAAGATCATTGGCACATAGCAGTTCCCATGCATATCTGGTCTTGAATTCCTCTGTTATGACCTGGAGGACTATGTTGAACAGTAGGAGCACCTACTTGTGCACTACATATATGTGCATCCCTAGGTGACCAGAGTCAAAACACTGTTGTGTCATCTTCAGTTTCTCCATATTTTATACCCACACCAAATACTAATTTTAGAATTCCTTTGATATAGAGAAATAAGGTAATACAAAGAGATAAAAGTGAGAAAAAAACAACAAAAACAAAATAAGGGAAATAAAAAGATATAGAATAAAGAAAGCAGTAAAATTTTAGGAAAATTAAAAAAAACAATTAAGCATAAGAATGTCATAAAAGGATAGCTTTTGACAATTTACCCATCTCCTGTGTCTGTTACTGTTCCATTTCAAAGAAACCAGTTCACTTCCTTGAAAGGCTATTAAACTAACAAGTTTAGTTACACACACATACATATATATTTATTCAACCCTATTGTACATACATGTGTATACACATACACATATTTATTATATCCAAACATACATCTCATAAATGCATAATCATTCATGCTACTCCACTTATGAGACCTGCAATCCTGCTCATTTATCAGTACTTTTTCGATTTATATCCATTCATTTGGAATTATTAGCTTATGCTTAAAAGGAATTTAAATCTATAGGATAAACTCATAGGGTTTGTTTGTACATACCTACATAGTTCTATATATCATGATATATCTATTTGCATATAATTTATTACTATAGAGATAATTTCAATATTTATTCCATAATTATACCTTGTATCTGCATATACATTTATACTGAATGATAAACACATTCTATAGGTGTAGAGAATCTAAAGATGATACAGCAATGCTTTGACTCTGGTCACCCAAGGATGCACAGCTATTGTCAAATCTTATTAATGCAATATTGCATATAATTTATGTAACATTCAGCAATTAACTGCTGATAACACTGTGTAACAAAATTTTAATTTTTTTTGTCTTTGGTCAATAAGTATTATTTTCTATTTGCTTCTGTCTAAAAGTTAAAGGAAATTACTACTATTCCCTTCAAACTTTGCTTTTGTGACCTGGACATCAAGTTTTGAATCTGACCTATTTTCCATTACATTTCAGACAGATTCAATGCTGAATTGCTGAAGCAGAAATATCATTGTAACAAATATTCCGCTCAATATCACAGATTTGCTTGACTTTCACCACTTGGGTATGTCCCTTAGCGATCTTGAGTAGGAGTAATTGGGAAGCATAATAGCCATGTTTTGAGAGGGATTCTTTGGGGTTTGAATAAATGTATCAAAAGTAGAGTGTGAAGGAAATATTAGTCATTTTTCATACTTTCTAGGGTCAAGCAAATAGGAAATAACAGTTGCTACCCAACGACAAAAATTATGTTACATTGTATAAAGATACATTGAAACAATTGTTGCGATTTGTAATAAAGCCTGTTCAATCCATATCTCCTCATATTAAATTTTTTTTATATTCATGTGTATGTAAGTATGTATGTATGTACAGATACAGGCATGGCTGTGCAGTTAAGAAGTTCTCTTCCTGAGTATATGGTTTGGGGTTTAGTTTTATTATGTGGCACCTTCACAAGTGTTTTCTGTAGCCAATGAGTAGAATTAGACAGAAACTTGAAAGAAGCCTGTCACATGAGTGAATTTATATATATATATAGGTTACATGTGTGTGTGTGCATGTATATCTATTATGTGTGTGTATATGGGAACTTATACATACATACATGCATATATATATATATATATATATATACATATATGAAGTAAAACTCCCTTTGGTCACAAATGACAATAGTATTGCACCTAGAAAGTTCCACTCTGAGGCACAAGTCCAGGCAAGGTTGTTTGTGCATACCAGTCACCCTTCTCCACACCACTGATGTCCAAGGGAAAAGCAAAGCAAAGGTCAATTCAGCTTGATACTGGTGATGTTGCAACTTATTTCTACAGCTGAGTGAACTGGAGCAACGTGAAATAAAGTGTCTTGCTCAAGAACACAACACACAGCCTGGTCCAAGAATTGAACTCACAACCTCACAATTGTAAGCCTGACACTCTAACCAGTGAGCCATGCACATATACATACATACATATATCTTAGGTCCTAATAGGTTATAAATGTAGGGTATTTCCAGAGAAGTACCCAACCTGAATTCTTGGCTGTCAACACTGTTGGGTTCCAGACCAATGCCTAAATTCTTCAAGTGTTGACAATCCTGGTTTCATGACGGTAACACTGTTATGTGCATTTAGTGAAGAGTAAATTATAATCCAAGTCATAAGACAAAGGAATTCGAAATTCTTTAACACATCTTTAATGATTCCTCACAATTGTTTTTGTACCAACTCTGCTTGCAACACCAGTTTACACAAGAATTCAAACTGAAAATTTACATGATGTTTGTGGCTTTAGATATTAGAGTGGCACTTCATCAGACTTGCATCATCCCATATCTTCCTGGGTCTCTTTCTTCCATGGGTTCCATATATACATTAGTATATTTGTTCAGTATAATTTAAACCTTAAACTGTTCAACAAATATTCTGTATGAAGAATTCCATGTGTATTCTGTTGACGTTCTGTAATTTTATCTTTTGTTATTAAATCTGGGTTCCAGTGTTACAGAGTATATTTAAAAAATAAGACATGAGAGATTATTTATATTTAAGTAAACCATTTTAAGTATGTTTCATTAACATAAGGTGATAATTGGTTGCATAATTATCAACCCTTATTGTCAAATAATGAGGCATGTGTAATTATTAAATATATGGTTGGAGTGAAAAGGTAACAATAGTCACTAGCTATCTCCAATTTGACAGTAAGGGTTGATTATAAAATTTACATTATATAACCAATTATTACATTATGTTAATAAAACATACATAAGAAATATATAATGAAATATTTTATGAACAATCTTTTGTGTTCTATTTTATTTAGCTCCTTATCCCTTTGCAAAAAACTGATTCCCTCCCTGCTGGATTATGCCACCATCACTCAAGCATTCTTATTCAGCTCATCTGTGCAAAAGAAGGATCATTCATTGTGAAGAGCCATAGGAATTAAGCTCAACTTCTATTTCTCACACTAATCATTATGCCTGGTCCTTCCTTCCCAGAGGTTGACTGTCTGAAATTCCTTCCTTGCTCATATCATTCCTGCATAGGTTCAAGAGGTCCTTAGAAGTCCATATAAGATTTTGTTGTTAAAATTTATCTGCAACAAATTGGTTATATACTTTTACAATAGACAAAATATTTAAACAATTTTTTAATAGAATTCCTAATATTATTTAATTATAAAATTATAATAGGATTTTTTAAACATCGAATGGCTAGGAGGGTCCATTCGAGTAAAATATGATTCAAAAGGGTCCACAAGCAAAAAATAGTGAGAATCACTACAATAGAGAATTAGCTGTTAGGGAAGGACTGTGAGTTTGTCATATCAAATGATGTTGGCAGTTGCAAGCTATTTGTTAATAACTGTTATTTCATCTCAGATTGCCTATTCAAACATACCATAAATCCCCCATCTTTGAAGAATGAGAACCTTACTTGAGCTTTTGTAAGGGTGAAATCCAAGTGAAGGGGAGAATGTTGATAATTTTCATCATCTAACTGGCCTTCATAGGATTTTCGAGGGAGATCGTTGCCAGTGCCCCTGGACTGGCTCTTGTGCGGGTGGCACATAAAAGACACCATTTTGAGCGTGGCCGTTGCCAGTACCGCCTGACTGGCCCTCGTGCAGGTGACACGTAAAAGCACCCACTACACTCTCGGAGTGGTTGGCGTTAGGAAGGGCATCCAGCTGTAGAAACTCTGCCAAATTAGATTGGAGCCTGGTGTTGCCATCCGGTTTCACCAGTCCTCAGTCAAATCGTCCAACCCATGCCAGTATGGAAAGCGGACGTTAAACGATGATGATGATGATGATGATGATGAAGATGGTATGCACAATAAAATGCTTCTTCCCTGTTTAAAAATCCTGATTTGATTTAATGGGACCCATTATTCATATACTGTCTATAATATTTTAGAAAGTTTGATTTATTCAACTTATCTTTAAATTATAATTAAACGCAATTATTGTTTGCCAAGTTTAAGGCATCGAAATGTATTTATTAATCATCTTGATACAAAAATGATGTCTGTCTATTTATTGATGTTATTCAATTTGATACCAACATACCTCAGATCAACCCTAGTTCTATGATACGAACTTCTTGTTTTAAAGTGATCTAAATTTTAAACTTTCTATTAAAATTTCATGTAAATTTATGTTGCACACACTTTACAAAATTAACAGAAATCAAAGAAGAGTATTTCAACAGAAATTTGGTAACGAAAGGGCCAATAACGACTAAGTTAATTGATTAAATTTCTTATTATTTTAAAAGTAGTGAATTTCAAACGGAAAAAGGTAACAAAAATGTTAATTTAAAGCAGTGGGCTGTGATGCTTGAAAAGAGGGAGGAACAAAATGTTATGTTTAATAATTAAAATGTTTTTAAACTTTTAAAACTTGCCTAACACTATTATAAAGAAGAAATAGAGATGCATTGTTATTAATTTTTTTTAATTAATAAAAAGAGTGGGTAGGGAGGTTAAATTTCCCAAATACTTTTGTACGTGATTGGAGGGTGTGTGTCTGGTATTTGTCAGTTTAAGAGGCCACAGATTAAAAGTGCATTGGGTCTTAGCATAAGCTACTCGTTACTAGCTACATCCGGCCCCGGGATAAGTAGTAAACACTTCTTTAATTAACAGGAACGAGGGGGGGTAATAAACGTGAACGCCAGTACAGTTTGAACTCGGAGCTTAAAAAGAAGAAACTAAATATCACATCGATCAGTTAGAAATAACAGCCAAATACCATCACTAGCCCTCGCGGTCAAATTACATCCTAGACATCTTTAAAAAAGGCGAGACAGTCACAGCCGGAAAGCATTTCATCATAGTTTTGCTTAGTCACTTTTCACCTGGAGCTAAAGAACTAGGTTACATTATTCCGAGAATTCATTCATCGAACCTGGAAGGAGGAAAAGCGATAAATAATTTCTAAAATTGGCATCAAGCCACATATATTATAGTCGCATGAACAAGGCCCCAATTACAGCAGAAGGAAGAGTCGTTCTTTGAGAGATAATAAATATATAAATAAATAATTAGGACATCGGATAAAATATGTGACAAAATGGAATTAAAAAACAAAAATAATATAATGTACAACATATCGATTTTTAAAGGCAATGGAGTGTTATGTACATTACTGGACGATACATCTGTGCCTGTCTTAACACAGCATACACGTGTTCCATTGGTGCGTAATATAACCGACAAAGTATTTAGAAAATTGCTTAATACACATTGAATCCTTAGTGTATCTCCAGTTATGATATAAAATGACATAAAAAAACCCAGTTTATCCATTTATTCAACTCATCAGACAAAGCTAATACCTCTTGAAAAAAAGGCATAAATACCACTGCATGGTGTTGTGCCCCGTCTTATTGTATAGATAAATCGAGAGGTTTTATGTAAGATACTTTTGTGACAGAATATCGAAATGTGTTTAATAATTATTATATTGTGTTAGACACGTTATCTTTTGACGAAACCTATCTATAAGGACTCCTTTTTGAAATCAATTAGCATACACGAAGTGCGGGATCACTTAGAATAAGAACAAAAAAGAGCGTGTATATCTTCCTACAAATATCTCTATTTCTTTAATACTTGCACCTATATCTATACATACACAAATTTGTTTATACAGGCTATTTTCAAGTAACACTTTATAAGTTGAAAACACATACACGGCGTGTGTTTGTAACTCGTGTGCCTGCTTTGCTATTCGATGTTACTTGAATTCGCGCGAAATTTCGAGACGAGTGGATCCATATCAATGATCGCTGGTATTTTTGAGTTTAAATGTAGCTTTGGTCGAATTGTGTCACCCCATCTTCTGCATTGGAATAAAATAAACACCAGTAAAATATTGAGATCTTTTATTTTATCATTTAACTGTAATCTAATGTGAAACGATACATAGCTGATGGTACGAGTCATATAAAATAAAATTTTCACAAGGATATGGGTTCAACCCCCACTCAATACGTTTTCCTTTGTATTACTAACATTTCTTGGAAAGGATGAATATCACAGTTACCCGTTCTCTGTTTAAATTTTAAGGTTTCCATGTCTAACAGAAAGAGACATTATTGGGGCAGCATGGGGAGAGATAGAGAGATATTAAAGTACGTTCGTCTCGCTCCCATTACGAATTCCTGCTCGATGCCACTTCGGTCGTCATTCCTTCGAAACCTATTAAAATAATTTACACTCAGAGATTAACGTAATCGATTATACATTTATCTCCTTTTCAATAATTAGGCTTTATACCTAAGAAACCATTCTGACTAATGTCAATGAGTTCGGGCAAGGGAGTCAGATTTGCTCCTTTCAACTTTGTCAAGCTTTCCGGCAATCCACTCACGATTTCCAGTTGTAGCTATTCTACGACTGGGAAAATGCATAAACGAAACATATTTCCAATTTCATGAAACTAGACCAAAAAACATCTTATATAAGAAGTACTTATTATGAAGTTGGCAGAAACAATAAATTGCTCGGTATCATTGTTTCATAGTATTTAATTTACTTTAAAAAAACTCAGGGATCGATGAAATAATACAAGTTATATATTAATAAATTCATCGTTTGATCTCGAGTGTAAATAAGAGATCACAATGATGATTATTTTTAGTAGAGAAAAGAAAGACAAAAAAAAGGTGGGGAATGCCATCGTGTTTTCGCGGAATTTTATTCATGAGAGGCGCGTTCGAGGAAATGTAAACGACCTGTACTTGATATTTCCCTACTAAAGCCAGACAAAGGTTGACTTCTTTAAAAGAAAGTCTCGTTCTTACACTGAAGACTCTAAATGGTTTAAATGTTGTCATAATTACCGTTTTCTTTGTTTCCCTCTTATGTTATATTACGCTGAAGCACCATTTTGTCACGTTCATTTATTAAAAATCGAATCGGGTATTTCTTTGTCCACAGTGCATTTTGAATTACCAATTTCATCTACTTTCACTCCGTTTCGTCTTGTATAATTTATTGTGTAATAATAGTTTTAAGGGAAAAGTCGCAGTTGTCGAAATTTTCCGAAACATTTAAGGCAAACAATTTCATTATAGTTTATAGAAATCTTTATTAGATGGTAGGATAGAATAAACAACAGTATATGAGTTATATTAGTCAGTTTGGGAGTGTCTACGTGGTTGCTGGCCCTGCTAGAAATAGAACTGAATTAACCTCAAATAACCGTCTGCTTAAAAAGAAAACGAGAAACACATTGACTGTAATAAACAATGATTAGGTAATCGTTCTATCTCATGGAATCCCTCTGAGCAAAGGGTCTGTTCAGTCAAAGATGAGTAGGAATTGGCACGGCGATGTTTAAATTTTAAAGGCAACATCGAAGGAAATAAACCACCTGGCCATTTTTTTTCCACGTCTACTGCTCTAGTTATCATTGTAGTAAAAATAAAAAACCGGTTTTCTTTTTATTACATTTAGATTTTAACGAGCGTTTAAATGACATGTTAGGTCTATGTCTTTCCAACCGAGCAAAGTCAACGTGAAAAAGAAACGCGTCCGAGAATCGAAACCCAGTTTGTCGACCACCCCCTACTTCGACTCCACTGGGAGCTTACCTCTTACTACTACCACCATTGTAATAAGAAAACAAAAAAAAACCGTAATAATATAATGCATTTGAAGTTATAAATAAAATTTAGTTTGGCTTCTAATTTCTTCTTAATTACGTAAAAAAAGGAGTTAAGGAAGTCTACCTGACAAATAATCATTGATAAAAAAAATTATCTATGACGTATCATTAGTTACTGGAAGGTTCCATGAGTCGCCGTATAAAACGTTGCTCGGCCGCTCCCGCTTCATATCAGTTCGTTTGGTGGAAGAGATCGCACTGTCGTGAGAGACGTTCTACATTGCCTTAAAGTTCATTAGCGATATCTGGTAGTTATTTCTTTCTTTTTACATTATATATTTCGTCTGCTTAAACACACGTGTTATATACTTATATAAATATCTATAGATATGTAATCATATAGTTAATTTTCAAGCGTTTTTTCCTCCTGATTCATCCGGCTTCCTTTCCCTCCTGGTAATTTAATTATTCAGAAAAAAAGAAAATCTCCCCCATATTAATGTATTTTCACCTTTCTCTGGTTTTGTATAATGTTAAGAATTTTCTGAATTTTTGTAAAATGTTCAGATTTATGAATTCCCTTTTAATATCCTAAATCGTGTGATCTACCATTATCATTAGTGGATAATAGTATTTTTCTGCGTAAATTTTCCTTTTTTTTTTTTTTTTTCTTTCAAGCTTTCATTATAATTAACCCTGCTTGCCCTTTTATCCCTTCTGTTGAATTTAAATCTTTTTGATTCATTCAAAATACTATTTAACAAAAAATTCCCCCCCCCCCCCCGAATATTTTCAGTGTTCAAAATTTCGATTGCTAGAAATTTTTTATCTAGCACAAAATTAAAATGAGAAAAGTACTTAATTAGAAATTATACTCGGAAGACTTGAAATAATTAGACATGGTGTGATGTAGAGATACGCCCTGCTTCTACTAATCTAAGCCCAGCTGTGAATGGCGGCAGCCAATACTACAGCCTCTCGATCTCCCCTATTATCGCTGCTACTAACAGGTTTTTTTCCTATTATATAATGAATGAAAGCCATGATAGTGAATCTTTCTGGCCACGTCTCTCCCATCGTTTCTCATTATAGTATATCTGGCAGTTCATGTCACAATCTATTGATTAATCTTCAATAATCTCCATGTACTTTACCAGTACCTGCTCTTTATTGCTGTAATCTGTATTTAATCAATATTCCTCCCAATAACAAATTTTACATGAGCATTTAAATGTTTAAATTCATTTAGATGTGTGGATAAAATTAACATAAAAAAACCGTTTTGTTAATTTTCTTGACATTTTTTTCTGTAATTTTACACTATTTAATAGCTTTACCAAATGTTTAATCATGTGGCCGAGCCAGCTCCATTTTTGTTCGTTATTGAATTATAAACTGGTCTGTTTCTCACAGAAAGCAGTATAACGCATTTGCCGGTTTCAATTTTCAATTTGATAATTATTTTCATAGGGTTTTGGTAAAAAGCTGTTAATTTTTCCAATGGATTTAGATCTGATATTAGCCACGTCTTAGCCAATGAATCCATTTCATGAGGAGTCCCGGCAGTGGTAAAATTATTGATTATATGAGAAAATGTATCAGATTTGGCCTGTTCTTATTTCTGATGAGAACCTCGGCTCCTTCGTTAGTGTTAGATTTTGAAGCTGTCCATGTGGTGCTGGCTTTAATGATCTTGCAATGCCATGCCGTGTTAGCATCCAGATTAAACAGCAATGATTTCTGTGAAAGTTATTTATGTGATGAGGGTTGCTATGTACTTTTCAGACTTAAATATAGCTATTGAAAGCAGCGCTGCTTATTTTATAGGCTTTTGTGCGAAGGCTATTGTGATGTATCCTCGTGCTCAGTGACTTTCAACATAGTAACACTGTTAGCACTGCGCCTGCGCACTGACACGACCCTGCGGTCGGTGCCCTTTGTTGCATAATTGTAAACCTTGGAACCTTTTCTGTATGGAAATTTTGGCAGGATTTTTTAGTTGTCGAAGGGAATATTGTATAGTTCATACCCTCCTCCGAAATCGCAAAGTAGTTGTTTGAAGGAGATTAAATGTTTAAAAAAATTGTTCGGCGGCGAAAATGTTGACGGTTTCCTTTGTTTCGGTTGCTGTTGAGTTAAACATAAGGAAATGTATAAACATTCTGTTTTCGATTGCTTTTAAGGTTTATGGAATATTTTTTTTTCTCTATTGCTCATTTTCTGTGAATTCTGGTTTCTTCAAAACTGTCAACGTAGCTTAGCACTTAAATTCAGTACACGTGTGTGATACCATTTCTTGTTAAACATAGAATGTTTGTACAATATCTTGTGGGCCCAGAGCTTTTACACTTGTTGCTAAATAAGCAAAATGGTGATTGAAATGGTTTTCCTTTATCTGGAATCATTTTCAGTTTTGGAATGGTTATAGCTATCTTATAGTGAAAAAAAAGGTAAGAAATTCCAGAATTAATATACTGAAGCTCTCCCCTCATGAAAAATTAATTCAACCTTTTCTCCATGAGCTTTTTTCGAATAGTTATTTCAAAACACCGCAATTTTCTTTGAACAGAGTATTGTGAAAGGTAACTAGATTTTGGATTGCATCTTTTTTTTTCCGATAATAAATTTATAATACTCTTACTTGCAGGTATGGCGAAATCGCAAGCTATAGGAATTGATCTGGGAACTACCTACTCCTGTGTAGGTGTTTTTCAACATGGTAAAGTCGAAATCATTGCCAACGATCAGGGTAATCGCACTACACCAAGCTATGTTGCTTTCACTGATACAGAACGTCTTATTGGCGATGCTGCCAAAAATCAAGTTGCTATGAATCCCGAAAACTCCATATTTGGTGAGACTTTCTCTTTTTCTCTGTCCCTCCTTTTCCATCTGAATTTATTTCCATAAAAATTCATAATTTTTTCTTTTTTCCACTTTAGATGCTAAGAGATTAATAGGTAGAAGATTTACTGACGAGGTCGTGGTGGCGGATGCAGCTCTCTGGCCTTTCAAAGTTATCAATGATAATGGCAAGCCTAAAGTAAGAGTTAACTTTAAGGGAGAAGCAAAGACGTTTTCTCCAGAAGAAATTTCCTCCATGGTTCTTACCAAAATGAAAGAAACTGCTGAGGCATATTTAGGAAAGGTATTGTTCTGAACATTTTTTTTCTAAATGTTAATGTTGGGTATAAACCCCAAAAGTTCGTAAAGTGAAATACCTGGAATAAAATTAAAATGTTTTTGTTAGTCGTTGGTGTAAAAAAAATTTTTTCTTTTCTTTATAGACTGTAACCAATGCTGTAGTTACTGTTCCTGCATACTTCAATGACTCTCAGAGACAGGCCACTAAAGATGCTGGTACCATTGCTGGTCTGAATGTTTTGCGTATAATTAATGAACCTACAGCAGCTGCTATTGCTTATGGTCTTGATAAAAAGGTAACTTATCTAGATTTTAAATAATTTGATATTTGTGAAGTTCCTAATTGGAAGCAGTTTTAGAATTTAAGTTGGTATTGGCTTTAATCCTTTTCCAGTTAGGCGGGATACTTTTAGTGCAACATTGCTTCACCTATCCTGCCCAGGGACCCTGTACTACATTGCATAATTAAGTGCTGTCATTTGCAACTA
Organism: Octopus bimaculoides; assembly: GCF_046866305.1. Taxonomy (NCBI): domain Eukaryota; kingdom Metazoa; phylum Mollusca; class Cephalopoda; order Octopoda; family Octopodidae; genus Octopus; species Octopus bimaculoides. The sequence continues at coordinate 44,258,656 of NC_142943.1, read as the reverse complement.
TTACAAGGTAGTTAACGACTTAATGAGGTGGTATTAGAAATTTGAATCAAGGTAAAAGATGGAGAGAATAAACTTTTATCTAGTTGAGTAACATCTTATCTAGTTGAGTAATAAACGTAGCATTTTCATTCTTTCTAGAAATGCATTTTCACAGCTTATCTGTGACTTCACTGAATATTTTCTGAAGTGAGGCACTTTCATTAAAGATAGAAATAAAACATTCCTTCATAGAATGCTAATGTTTTAGGAATGGGATCTTGATGTCGACATATCAAATAACAGTTCAGTTTTCTGATGTATTCATAAAGGTGTATGCTAAACCTAATTCCTTGACCATCGAGTTTAAAATGAATTTTGGAGTGACTGGTAGGTAGCTTGCTTACCAGCCACATGATTCTGGGTTCAGTCCCACTGCGTGGCTGACCAAAACCTTGAGTAGATTTGGTAAACTGAAAGCCAACCGAATGTTTGTGTATACTTGTCTGTTTGTAACCCCCCCCCCCCAACCATCGCTTGACAACTGATGCTGGTGTGTTGTGTCCCTGTAACTTAGCGGTTCGGCAAAGGAAACCGATGTTAAACTAAAGGTGATGCTCCAGCATGGTCGCAGTCAAATGGCTGCAACAAATAGAATAAAAGAATCCCAAGCTTGAATTTTTGAAGCCAGCATGGTTTCTTAAATATTTGCAACTATTACAAGGGAGATAATTATTTCGTGATAGAAATTTGAATTTAATTTTATTTAAATTAACTTCTAATTGGTTATCCTTCATAACACATTGTGCATGAATTTCTAAATTTTCTATTTAGTTGTTGCTGGTTGAGAATTTTAATATTGATAAAAACCATCTTTTCAGGTTGGTGGTGAAAGAAATGTGTTGATTTTTGATCTTGGTGGTGGCACATTTGATGTCTCAATTTTGGCGATTGAAGATGGCATCTTTGAAGTGAAGTCTACAGCTGGTGACACTCACCTTGGTGGTGAGGATTTTGATAACAAAATGGTGACACATTTTGTCCAAGAATTCAGCAGGAAGCACAAGAAAGATTTGACAACCAATAAACGTGCTGTTAGGCGTTTAAGGACAGCATGCGAACGTGCCAAGAGGACATTGTCATCAAGTACTCAAGCTAGCATTGAAATTGATTCTCTATATGAAGGCATCGACTTTTACACTACCATAACCCGTGCCAGATTTGAAGAATTGAATGCTATCCTTTTCAAGAAGACTTTAGAACCAGTGGAGAAATCTTTAAGGGATGCAAAGATGGGCAAAACTGATATCAATGATATTGTTTTAGTTGGGGGATCCACGAGAATCCCAAGAATCCAGAAACTTTTACAAGGTTTCTTTAATGGAAAGGAATTGAACAAAAGTATTAATCCAGATGAGGCTGTTGCATATGGTGCAGGTAAGTTTAGTTTCTTGAACAATTTATCTTATCTGTCTATGCTGTAATATTCAACCATTTGGACACATTAATGTTTTATTTAAAATTTGTTTTGTAGCTGTCCAAGCTGCTATCTTGTCTGGCGATAAAGATAAAGAAGTTCAAGACCTTTTGTTGCTTGATGTTGCCCCACTCTCCATGGGTATTGAAACTGCAGGTGGTGTAATGACTTCCTTAATTAAAAGAAACACAACCATTCCAACCAAACAGACTCAAACATTCACCACATATTCTGATAACCAACCAGGTGTGCTTATTCAGGTGTATGAAGGAGAACGTACAATGACTAAAGATAACAATCTCCTTGGAAAATTTGAATTAACTGGGATTCCACCAGCTCCGAGAGGTGTGCCACAGATTGAAGTCACTTTTGATATTGATGCTAATGGTATTTTGAATGTATCGGCCACTGATAAGAGTACAGGCAAAGAAAATAAAATTACTATTACTAATGACAAAGGTAGGCTGAAATAGTCTTTTAAGTTGACTGATTTATATGGAATTGGTTTATCTGGAATTGCTTTGTGTGAACCATTGAGTGGAAAAGTCTAAAACTCTTTTTTTTCTTTTTTTTTAGGCCGTCTTAGCAAAGAGGAAATTGAAAAAATGGTCAGTGATGCTGAGAAGTACCGGCAGGATGATGAGAAGCAAAAAGATCGCATTGCTGCTAAGAATGGTTTGGAGAGTTACGCTTTCAACATGAAATCAACTGTTGAAGATGATAAAGTAAAGGACAAGATATCTGAAGAAGATAAAAAGTCAATAATTGACAAATGCCAGGAAGTTATTACTTGGCTTGATCAGAATCAATTGGCTGAAAAGGATGAATTTGAGGCTAAGCAAAAGGAAATTGAAAAAGTGTGTAATCCAATTATTACCAAACTCTATTCTGGTGCTGGTGGTATGCCTGGAGGTATGCCTGGTGGTATGCCAGGTGGAATGCCAAACTTTGGTGGCTCAGCCGGTGAATCGACAGGACAAAGTAGTGGACCAACAATTGAAGAAGTTGACTAAATCACTTGACTTGTACCTACCTCCTAATCATTTGATTTTTTTTTTTTTTTTAACTCATCTCAACTCAGTTTATTTTCTGTGTATATATATATATCTATTCTTTACTGTATTGTAAATACATGTTACAGGACTTTTATAATAAGTCTTAGTTAACGCAAATGTTGACATGTTATTACAACAACCCATTTCAATACAATTAATAAAACTTAGTAATTTAAATGATTTCCTTTCTTGATCTTGCTCCTTTGCTTTATATCTAGGGTCCGTTGTGGTCAAATGGTTCTTTATATGAGTCGTATTGACCTAATAACTGTTGTGATTAATATGTACCACAAGAATAATAGTATATTTAGTGCACTTTTAGTAGGTTTCTGTAAAGTTTGATTCCTGATCAAAAAAGTTGGACGTCAGTTTTAAAATCTTATAAATCATGTTGCCAGAATCTTTGAACAAAAGGAAGCTGAAATGCATGGCTATGATGTTAAGAATGGTCCAGTTTCTTATAATGGAACAGCTTAAAACATTAATTAGTAACTGAGCTAGGTGTTTTAGGGAAGCAGCCGGAGAGTACTTGCTGTTATTTAGATCACTGGCAGTTCTGACACTGCAGAAGCTGGCAATTCTAATTTTTCAGTCAAGTTAAATTTTTTCCTTTTCTTTGTTGTTGGATATGGTTAAGTGAAAGTTTCTCAACTTTGCACTGAGTGATGCTCTGGACAAGTGTCTACTTTCCTTGGCTGAGTTTGTTACCAATTGCGGGAGCATGTCTGGTCCCCCCCCCCCCCCCCCGTGATAGGTTTGTTTATGACCCCCATAATTTACTGGTTCGGTTGAAGATTAGAATACCAGACTAAATACTAGGATTAATTTCAAAATACTTTTAAGCATGGCTGTGGTCCAGTATCTTAAGTTAAAGAAAAATTTAATTCATAATGGTGCGGATAGCTCACCTGTTCTAAGGTTAGAGTATTTAACCTTTTTGATAGTAATCCTGGTTCTGATTCAAACTTTTAATTTGGTTTGAAATGTTTATTTGCTCTGTGCACCAGTTTAATAAGGATTTAAGATTGTCTGGTTAGATTTTCAGTGGAATTAACTGGATTTGATCCCGAATAATTCCTGTTTTATAATAAGATCCAGAATTGCAGTTGCAAGAAACTTGGACCTCTTAATTTCTAACTTATCAGTCTAAGGCGAAATGATCTGGGAGAAGTTAAGTTTCTTCTAACTGGGCTTGATGTAGGAGTTGGTTTTTGTAAAAAATGTGTTCAGCTTTTTATATCAAGTGATTTATTGACTAAATTTAAGATGGAGTGCACGATAGTTTCTATTTTAAATTTGTTTTCTTATATTTATGCAATTTAATTACAGCTATTAAGGTGGAAAGTTATTCATGCAGAATTACAGTACAATATTGCATGGTGCTGAATTTGAATTTTCTATTAGCATCCAGCCACAGACAGATTTAACTCTTTAGCATTCATATTCTGCTGAAGTATTTATTTATTCACATTATTTTGAATGACTTGTACATTATTTTGTAGCTTTGAGATTTTGATGAGGTAACTATTTTAGAATGATATTGTAGGGCTGGTGTGAGAGGCCAAATCTAGCTAGTTTTGAACATAAGACAGGTAAAACATTTCGGTTTAATATCGTGGTTTAAATGTTCAAATGGGTTAGTGGGTGCAATTTCTGAATCTTTGCTACCTTTAACTATGTTTACATTGTTGTAGGAAGCAGCAATGTTCTGATCTGCATTTGTTAAACAATGAACCCAGTAACATCTCAAGTGTTGAGTCCATTTGGGTGACATTCTGTCCAAGACAAATAGACTAGTGATGATTTAAATGAACTTTTGGTGGATATAGCTATGCTCCCACAAGATTGAACATGTAGTTCATAGGATTAGCTTTACATTTAAAGCATTCAACCATTGGAATGGTTTTAATTCGAAATTTTCTTGCTGTTAATTTTGTTTGTCATTACACTTAGGCACTGACTTAAATTTTAGTTGAGCAAATCAACCCCAGTACTTAAGTCTGATACTTATTCTATCAATCTTTTGCTGAACTGATAATGGGAATGTAAATACCAGTTGTCATGCCTTGGAGAACAAACAGCTGTATATGGTGTGCTTTTTGTTTGCCTACCAAATTCACTCACAAGGCTTCAGTTGACCTGAGGCTATAATAATACACACCTAGGCCAAGATGCCTTGCATTGGAACTGAACCCAGAACCATGTGGTTAGGGAGAAAACTTCTTGCTGCCCAGCCAAAAGGTGTACCACAAAATTTGGAATTAGAAAATTAGCGTTATGTCTTTCAAAGACAAAGGTCCCTGGATTTGGCTCTATTGGTAAATTGTAATATCTGCCTATATAGTATTTTACTTTTCAGCTGGCTTAGTTTTGGCTTTTTGTACTTTCATGTTGATAAAATAGTCTGATCTCTTCTTTATTAGTTGCATAACCAATTTTTAATAATTGGGGCTGATGTTTGATGCCCTACAGAAGAAACTTATGGTTTTGGACTACACCTTTATGCAACGAACATTTGGGAACAATTTATATGCTCATTTTTATGGACAGAAAATAAGGGATGGATTGTGCTTGATTATAGGGATTTTAAAATCTATTTACCATTTCTGAATTACATTGTGCCCTCACCCTTTTTGTTTTCCTTGATTTAAACTATTGGAATTCTGGAAACATTGTTCTTCCTTGTGATGTTCCACAGTCTTAATTTCTTTGAGCATTGTCATAAGGGCTCCTATGGTAGACAAATGTAGGATTAAATCAATTCTTGTGACCTGCTGGTATCCTTTTGAATTTTTGTTTTAAAGATTGAAATGAAACTTATTTACCATTTGGTTTCTGAAGGTTTAAGAAGTCTGGTTATAGACGAGTGAGTCCTTGCTTGTGTGACAGGTTATTGGCATCCCTTCAGATGTCTGTAAAATGTACTCTACTTGCATAAGTGTTTGGGCTTAAAACTCTTACAACATACTTGTAGAAACATGCCATTCCTCCAGAACTTAACATTATTGGAAAATATAGGCATAGATGAGTCTAAATTTGCAATGTTAGGTAATCCATTAGTGCTAATGATCTAAGGAGCTCTACAATTTGTATTTGTTCCTGTTCTGTCTGCTATATGTAATTGCTACAGCTGACTACATAACTTGCAGTAACTTATTACTCGTACGACAAGGGAAGTGTGCCAGAGATCTTTTGGAAAAAAAAAAAAAGGGATTTGCTGGCATGGGTGTGGTAAAGGAGCTAACCAGCTGGTTTGGGGTCCAGTCTCAGTGTAGCACCCTTGGGTAAGTGTCAACAGCCTAGACTGACAAAATTCTTGTATTTGGAAGACAACTGAAAGGCATTGTGCGTCCAGGCAAGAAATATTCCCTTGCTTAGAAATGTGAGAATTGGTGACTGGAAAATTTGCTTTAATGAATTGTTTGTTTCTATACAAGCATGAAACAATGATTTGTGCCTAAAATGACTGCACTGTCGAAGACTTAAGTGGTGTCTGTCACTAGGAAGGTGTAATCCAAGGTTTATATCCAATTATTTTTTAATGCTAGCATTTAAATTAGTCTGTTCACAAATATTTTGGATGATCTGTTAGGTATATTAAGATTTAGAATTAAATAACAACCCACTTGTATTAATGTTTGAAATTAAAATCTAGAAGTTTCAGCATATTTTAATGTAGCTTGTGCTTAAGGTGTTGGTCTCATACCATAAAGTTGTTTGTTGGACTGGGTGGCATGTCTTGAGCAAGGCATTTTACTGATATAACTAGTTTACTAAGTGGAAAGTTAAGTACTAGCACTACTAAATGTAGCCCTCTCACCCTCCAGCTGTTGCATCATGAATGTATCACTGGTGGTGATAGATGTCATTTATCAAATGTCAACCCTGCACTTTCTCATAGTATCACTTCCTTGACCAGTGCAGAGCAGTATTGATGCTAAAAGTAAATTTACTTTCAGTGCATTTTAGTAAACTTTTCACCTTGATTTTTTTCATGCAGGTGTTATATATACACCAACATTTAATGCCCATTCTCCATGCTGTCATGGGTTGGACAGCTTGACAGGAACTGGGAAGGCTGGAGACCACACCAGGTTCCAGAGTCTGTTTTGGCTTGGTTTCTACAGCTGGATGCCCTTCATAACACTATCCACTTTATAGTGTACTGTGTGCCTTTTTTATGTAGCACCAGCACCCACACCAATGCTTTTTCTGTAACACCTTGGTTTTAGGATCTTGATTCAGTTGTGGGCAGGTCTTGTTACAGCAATGTGCCACATTTTGATCATGGCCTTTGACACTTCATCCCATGTCTTCCTCTTCTGCAACTTGTCTCCACTTCAGGCAATTGGCACTGCTTCATGCAACTGTCTGCATCATATGACCAAATCAGCTGTCTCTTTTCTTGTACACTACATATAATTCGTCTTATGCCCAAGTTCTCTCAATACACATGTACACTGACATGGAACATCTAGTGGAGAATACCAGCTTTGTTCCTCTACATGTTCTCCATATACACTGATGTATAAAATTTTGTTGACTGAAACAAGATCAAGGTATTGATCCATTGAACTCTGATGGAATTTTATTATTTAAAAAATTTTTTTTGATAGTCTGACAAATTTATGAATGTGAAATGCTTTTTTTTTTTTTTTTCTTAATGACAACATCATCTGTAAAGTGGTTGGTGTTAGGAAGGACATCCAGCTGTAAAACCTTGCCAAAACAGTCGGAAGTCTAGTGCAGTCTTCTGCCTAGCCAGTCCCTGTTGAACCATCCAACCCATGCCAGCATGGAAAATAGATGTGTTAAATGATGATGAAGGAGACTGGAAAAATGATCGTCGTCGTCGTTTAACGTCTGCTTTCCATGCTAGCATGGGTTGGACGATTTGACTGAGGACTGGTGAAACCAGATCGCTACACCAGGCCCCAATCTGATTTGGCAGAGTTTCTAACGCCAACCACTCAGAGAGTGTAGTGGGTGCTTTTACGTGCCACCCGCACGAAGGCCAGTCAGGCGGTACTGGCAACGTCCACGCTCAAAATGGTGCATTTCATGTGCCACCCGCACAAAAAAAAAAAAAAGCCTGAAATCATTTGACACTTAAATGGTTACACATTTGATGGGAAGAGTATAGTTACTGAGATTAACCAGTACTTGACCAATACTATTTGTATCCTCAACAGCATTTGCATTTAGTTGCTCTACTGATTTCTGATATTGGACAGAAGACATTTTGAGAATGATCAATGGTGGGACTGGCTGTAGGCATACCATCTGGGAAGAAGCATACTGGCTGGCCAGAGACTGAGATAACTGGCAATCACTTACTGCCCTATGTGTCACTTAAGGCACCAATGGACCTAAAGAAGAATAGTTGATTCAAGTACAAGTATTTGTCAAGTAACATTAGATCATTAAACTGAGAAGGTTGAAAAGTAAAGTTGACCTCTGGGACTTGTGTGTATATTTAAATACATACAGACATGGATGAACATCTCAGTAACTTGCCTGTCTTCGATGTATATACATTATGTATGATACATGAGATGGTGATTTTATTTTACTACTACTACTACTACTACAGTGCACACAAGGCTGTGTGGTTAAGAAATTTGCTTTGCACTCTTGTTTTGGGGTTCAGTCTCACAGTAAGGCTTCTAGGGCAAATGTCTTGTATTATAGGGTTGACCAATGCCCTGCGATAATTTGGTAGATGGAAGCCTATCCTGTGTGAACGCCTTTGGATCTACCTCCCCAATGTTTGATTGCTTACATTCCCGTAACTTAGCAGTTTAGCAAAAGAGACAAATAGAATAAGTACCAGTCTTAAAAAATAAGTAATGAGGTTGATTTGTTTGACTGAAACCCTTGAAGGCACTGCCCTAGCATGGCAGTAGTCCAATGACTGAAATGAGTAAAAGAAGATACATATATGACATCCAACCCCAACAAGCATAGTAAAGACATAACAAAACCTGACAGTATATTTTTAATTACTTTATTCTTTCTCAAGTATAACCATTTCAATGGTTCAATCATTAACAACAAATTGTTAATGATTTTCATATTAGTATTATAATTGATTTTCTTTATTAATAATAATGTGGTCATAGAAAGAGGGACAGTGCTCATAGCATTAGCAGGTCCTTTTCTGGACTTGTGGAGGGTGAAGTTGTGCAAGGTTTGATGAGTAGTTTGAAATGTGAGACTATATGAATGACAATGAATGAAGCTCAATAGTATTGTTGATAATCAAAGTATAGTGACAGTATCTAAATATAGTATACATATTAATACATGTAGTTTGTTTGTGTGTGTGTATATATGTATATTTTTATTGTTAGTTAGAAGATGAAAGTTGCAGTACTTGAAGTTTATTTAGTCTCTTCTCTGAGAGTGAAGAGTGTAGTATGGGGTTGGGAAGGGGTAAAAACATGGGGATATTAAATGAAGTGATGTTACCTCAGTTAATCTTTAATAAAGGGAAGGGATTGGGGCAGTGATCAAAGCTTCAGAATGTTTTTGTAGTTCAGGGTTGTGGAAAAGGAAGGTAGGATTGCATGGTTAGTTGGTGTGGAGGAAGTTGTGTAGAGAAGTATGTGTGTTACGGTAGGGTCTGGATTGGGACGGCGCTAGTTGGTTGACCAAGCCATGTGGTGAAACAAGTTGACAAGAGAAACTTCTTTACAAAAATAAAGAGGTATATAATAATAATAAATCATTTTAACAATGGATCAAGTGAAATCAAGTAAGTTGTATAATTAACAGATGGAATTAATTGAATGAGCTGGAGGATTTCAAATGTTGATAGGCTGGTTTGTTTAATTAGAAATCTAATTTAGATTCAGTTAATTTATTCCCTTACACTTTGTTTCCCAATGAACAAACTGCCTTACTGATTGAATCCAATTCAGAATAAAGTGTTTACTCAGACTTGTGAGTCAGGCTGAACAAAGAATAAAGGCTTATTTTAATTAAGAGAAGAGAACTAAATGAAATAATGAAGCATGGAAAAAACCAAAAAAAAAAAAAAAAAACCATGTATACACATAAGTTGTGTACGTGTGTACATACACAAACATGAATCTCACACACACACACACCTACAAGCATACATATAGTGTTGAAAATACACCAGATCAACTAATGCTTGAGTTGTTCCAAAGCTTTATACATTTACATCCATTTATATTTAAAACAGATTTTACACACACACAAAGGTAGACATGACTGGTTGCAAAGCTTACTTCCCAACCATGTGATCTCTAGTTCAATCCCAATGTGCAGCAGCTTGAGTAAATGTCTGCTACTTGACCAAATACTTGTGAATTTGGTAGGCAGAAACTGAAAGAAGATTGTCATGTGTATGTATGTACTCTTCGCTAGATATGCGATGGTTGTAAATGAGCATCATTGTCATACAAATGATGTTCATTTCCAGTCTTCCATAGAAAAACATGCCTAGCTGTGGGAAATATTTCCTTGCTTGGGAACAACTGAGGGTTGGTGACAGGAAGAGCATCGACCTTAGAAAATCTACCTCAGCAAATTCCATCTGACCTGTGCAAGCATATAAAAGTGGATGTTAAAGGAATGAGTGTAAGAAATGCACCCCCAAGGCTGCAAAAAAGAAAAAAAAAAGGAATGTGCGCCTCAAGGTTTGCAATGTTCATTTTGGCCCAAGTTTATTTTAAATAATTCATTTAAATGAAGATCAATGACATGGTTGATGCTCAGTTGGAGTATATCAGTAGATTGATGTTGATCAGAAATATAAACGTACAAGGAGAGATTCTCCAGACAGTTACTGTTGTGGGAAAGAAAACAGAACTGGGTGTGAAGTGCTGAGTATCAGATCTGGGAAGAGAGACTAGTGGGGAGAGGAGACAAGAAAGAAATGGTGACACAATAAAGCAGGAATTCTCTTTGTGGGGTATATGCCTCACTGGTGGAGCCTGAGAAAATTGTGATGGGGCATGGAATCCAAAATATATATTTTCTAGTGGGACCTGGAATTGTGAAAACCTTTTTCTTTTTACAGCAAACATGCTATATCTATACTCAGCCTAGTGAAACCAGTCGCTCCAGCCAAGCATTGTTTGCTACAGTAAGGCGCTATTCCAATGCCTTAGTATAGATATTTTTTCAAGTATGTAATTATGAAATATTAAAAATACTTTTTTTTCTAACCACCGGTAGTGCATACATTTTTTTGATAAGTTATAGAGGAGCCTGGGGGGGAAACAATGTAGTAGAGGGCACAGCCAAAAGAAACGATGATGGAAAGTGAGACTGAATAGGAATGGAAGAAAAATATACAAAGTTGTTGTTATTCAGAAGAGCAGAGATTTCAACAACAGTGGAAAAGAGAGAGAGAGAGGTGGGGGAATCAGTACAACTGAGTGTGTTGTATTTTAAAGATTGGATTAAGCATGGTCTCAGTAAGCTGACATTTGTTTTAATCCATGTTTTTTCAGACAATGAAATGTGTGAGTTTTGGAACAAATTAACAGTTAATCAGGCTGACATATAGGGCTGTGTGTATTTTCAACACCACATAGGTCAAAGTCAAAACCAACATAATATACACACACACACAAAATGTATATGCATACACACTCACAGGGCAACAGCACTGCCTTATCTCCTCATGGACAGGAATGAATAGTTTTCCCATGCAAATGTATGAAGTTTATTAGAATGATTTAACAAAAAAAAAAAAAAAATAGAAATAATTAAAAAGAAAAAAAATGAATCCTTTTAGGCCTTTCTCCCCACCAAATGACCCTTACCTTTCACTGTAGTACTTAATCCTAAATGCTCACTGGACAGATATTAATTTTAATGGGTTGTTAATATACACAATTTATTTTGCTTTCCACCCCCCTTAAAACAAAGAATTTAGCTAACTACTTTGACCCAGTGTATTACTGGTATCTTAATCACAATCCTGGCCCCTACACACTTTAGCAACGGAAATGAATCAAATACAAAGTCAGTTGATTTTGGTAGGATTTTAATCTGAAATGGTTGGTAACATAGGGAAGCAGCAGCAGTATTATAATTATTGTTGTTGGTGTAATAGCAGAAGTGATAGAGAACAACTTAACAACATACAGCTTCCTATCAAACATTGAGTAACTAAGTTCACACCTGACACCAGTATTTGATATTTAAGAGGCTGATAATATTAGATACCAGTAATGTCATGGTTTAGTTCAATCAACCATACCTCTTACCTATAAATTTTTTGCCTTGTACTATCTAAGTTAGAAACTCCTTCCTTATTAATTATTAAAAAAAAAACAGGATTCTTTTCCTTATGATGATTACACTACTCCTACACAATGCATATTTTTTAAATTAAATAATACTTTATTTCAGTTTCAAACTGTCTACTTTTCTTAATTAAGCTGTATCAAATTTAACTACTGAATTTGTGTTCAGCTCAAAGACACACAGAACCAGGTTTAAGATGATTTGAGAAATAATTTCCTAATTAATTAACGACTTAATAACTGTGATGTTCTTTGTCCCCATGTCAATAATAAACAAGCAGAGCTATGATCAAAGATGTTCCAACTAGAAACATTATTAAAAAGTCTATGTGTGCCTGTCCTACAGCAGGATATGATTTGAGAGAGATTTGGCAGCCATGCTTAGCAGGCAGAATGACTTTGTAGAGGTTTCCTAATTGGTTTGGCAATAAGTTAATTAATCTTGCATGGTAGTTAGTTAAATTAAAAAAAAAAAAAAAAAATTGAAGTGTTAAAAAGAGAAATTTCTGCAGGTTTATAATGCTGGTTAATTGAAGATTTAAAATTTTGCATGTATGTTTTTCTCTTTATTTTTAAGTTAAGTAAAAGGGTGGGGTGAAAATGTTAAAATGACAAAAAGAATAATATTAAAAAATGTTGCTGGAAAAAAAAAAACAAAAAAAAAACAATGAAAGTAATCATTTTGAATTTAACATAAAACAAATGAACATGTATGTATATGTGTTTGTGTATATATATATATATTATATATATATAATATTACAAACACACACACACTCATAGAAGTTATGAATTGAAAAACTGATGGTAAGGAAACAAAATACGTGTGAAAAAAAAACAATGGATGGTAAAAATTAACAAATGATTATAAAAGATTTTTTTTTATAAATCAAACCCCCACCAGAAACAAAAAAACAAAAAACAAATGATACCAAAAACTATTTGGGAATTGTTCACCAAACAAGATCAAAAGGCAATGAATAGTTAATATTTAACATAAATGGGGGTGAAATTTTCTTTTTAAACTAAGAGAATAGCAAAATCCCGCCCCAAAACTTCTTTTGTTCTTTGTTTATATTTATTTGCTTACATATTTTTTCTTATATTTCTATTATTGTTATCCAATTCTTTCTTTTTTTTTTTGAAATGATAATTTTCATTTCTCATCAGTTTTTTTCTTTCGATTAGAGTCCATAGTTTTCTCATCTGAAGTGAGGCTTTTGCGTACTAGGAAGACATTACCATCACTGGACTGTTGTAAAGAGTACTCCTGTGGATCATAGGAGTTGCCATACTCATCGCGGAGGGACCTGAACACTTCATGATAGCGGACATTATATTTTTCCTTCATCTCCCTAGTCTGTTTATGAATTAGGCTCCCCTCGCGAAGCAATCTGTCACGCTCCTGGCGCATCTGGATTACTTCTTCCTCCAATGTACCAATAATATCAAGCTTTCTTTTTCGGCAATTCTGTGCTGCCACTTTATTTTTGCCTCGACGACGTATATCCCTAATGAGCCTTAATTGTGGCTCAGGTAACGGGTATTTTCGGACCAAATCATTGAATTCCTCAACTGAGGAATTGATTATCTGGTTCATACTTAAAGGAACTTTCAACTCCTGGAGACGCTTATGGTCTCTTGAAGTTGGACCTCTGTGGTAGGCAGGGATGGTGGCACTGCTGCTGTAGGTTTCACTCCTAGAAATACTTGATACTGAAGGCTCATAACTAATGTTCTGTGTTTGAGGTTGCTGTGGGTAAGTATGGTTGTGTAGAATGTGGTTTGTATTACTTGGATGATAGTTGAAGTCAGTGTCATTTGAAGATGTTGACTGATTGAGCTTAGCCGCCTGTTGGCCATATCTCATAGAGTCATAGCTACAGTAGTAGGTGTTTGGTTCCAGTTTCACAGATTTGCAGCCACTACTACAGCTGTCATAGTCACTGCCACCGGTCGCACCTTCCAGTTGGTCGTATGCAGAAAACTCATTAAACTCCTTAAATAATAAAAAATGTGATAAAAATTAGGTATTTCTTAATTTAGCATGCATAAATGTATTTTAAAAAATCTAAATTTCTTTATTATCATTTTTATCAGAGCTGTGTGGTAGCTCCTGTGGAATATCTTCGTAAGAGGACATAAATTAATACAGGTGATAACATAGATAACATTTATAATAATATAAGAAATGATAGGATTTTATGTATGGATGTCTATGTGTATATGTGAGTGTATGCATGTTATATATGTGTGTGTGTGTGTGTGTGTGTGTGAGTACACACACACATACACTATTTCACCTGTGTGTAAATCTAAAAGTTCATACACACATACACATTTGGGTTTACACACTGGAGAAATAGTACTGTTTATATGTAACAAAGTTTAGTTATTCAGAACTGATATTCTACACTGTTGTTCCTATAAATTTCTGGGTATGTGTTCTCTATAAAGGTCAAAGGTGTTCTAGCCATGACCACTCCATATTATTTTTCTCATGTAGTATATCAATGATTACATTATCAAAGCTGCTCTTTCTTTTTAAAATGGCATGGTTTGGTGAGAGAGATTTGATAACTATTTCTAGCCATCTCTAGTCGCTATATAGACACTCCCCTCACCATAATATTAATACAATTGTATTTGCATCCGAAATAACATCATCATCATTATTTAACGTTTGTTTTCCATACTGGTAGGGGTTTGACAGGAGCTGGCCAGTTGAAGAGTTGCTTGGGTTCCATGTCTATTTTGGCATGGTTTCTACAGCTGGATGCTCTTTCTAATGCCAATCAATCTACAGAGTGTACTGATTGCTTTTACATAGAACATGGGTGCATTTTATGTGGTATTGGCAGCCACAACCCTGCAAAATTAGAATCACTCAGCTGAAGAGGGGTGTAGAGGACATGCCTGTATGTGAAGACAACCACAATTTTACTTAGCTTGACATGTCTTCTCAAGCACAGCAAACCATCAGAAGTCTCAGTCTCGTCATCTCTTCTGTGAGACCCACTGTCTGAAGATCCTTTCTCCCCACTTCAACTCACACCGTTCTGGGTCTTTACCAAAACTTCAATTAACATGTCACACCAACAACCACTTCCACATCACATTATCACCATAACACTACAACCAAACCAATACATTAACAACTCCTACCACACCAGCAACTCCTACCACACAAATAACGCTGTCTTATCTATCTACATCACTTTTACCATTACTAAAATGATTCTGAAGTACCAATTCTGCAATGCCTGTTGTCTTACTGTCCCCAAACCTCTCCTATAAAGTACAATCTCTCTGTAATTCCTTCCATATACATTCACTACAGGCATCTAGTTAAACATCAAAACCTCATTATACTGGTGAGGCATGGGGGAATCGATTACATTGACCCAGTGCTCAACTGGTACTTATTTTATCGACCCCAAAAGTATGAGAAAGTTAAAGTTGACTTTGGCAGAATTTGAACTCACAATGTAAAGCTGGACAAAATGCTATTAAGCATTTTGTCCAGCATGCTAACGTTTCCGCCAGCTCACTATCCTTGCAATAATAATAATAATAAAGTTTCATATTTTAGCACAAGGCCAGTAATTTTGGGGGCAGGGCAAAGTCAGTTATGTTGACCCCCAATTCTCAATTGGTACTTATTTTATCAACTCCAAAAAGATGAAAGGCAAAGTTGAACTTGGCCGACTTTGAATTCTGTTGGCTTGTTACATTAATAATAATAATAATAAAAGCAAAGTTGTCCTTGGTGGTATTTGAACACAGAACAAAAAGACCGAGAATAATACTGCAAAGCATGTTCTTTGATGCTTTAATGATTCTACCAGACACATATACACATACTCATGTATTAGTTCGTAAGAACTGACATATAAAATACTCAGTCCGTGTGTTGGAAGCAGTAGGATGTTGGGCAAAATAGCTTTATGTCCCTTTAAGTCCTACATTCAAATCCTATTCAGATTGTTTCTCATTCTTTTTAGATTAATATTAGAAAGAGTAATAAGTGGTGCATGGGGTCAATGATACGGGTAGAAATCTTTTCGGAATGGCACCCCATGATGGCAACTGTTAATGAGAGAAACAAGTAAAAGAATAAATATAAAAAAAGTACCTGTAGAGGAGAAGCAGAACTGGCCAAAGAACAAACAGCTGAGTCTCTACTGGCATCATCGAAAGATACCAGATCTAGAAGAATATAGGAATAAGGAAATATATAAAATATATCAAACTGAAATAGAGAAAGAAGGATGGAAAGAAACAGTAATAACAAACCAATCAAAATATAGTAAAGATCTAGTGTAAATAGGCATATTGGAAATAAAGTGTGGATTATAATAGAGTGAAGATATAGAAAAAGAGGGACTAAGGACTTAGTATTCAACGAACTCATTTCTCATGTCTTTCTTGCTCTTTCTCTTTCACACAATTCTTATGGAAGTTAATCTTAAGAGGTTGAACTTTATCAAAGAGATAAGGGATTGTAATAAGTGGCAATACACAATACTAGAAAAATCTCATTCAACCCATGCAACACAGGAAAAGCAGATATATTCTAAAGGTGTTAATAATCCACACCATAGGATAATAATCCACACCATAGGATAATAATCCACACCATAGTATAAATTTTTCCTCCTTAGCCATGGAGGAGAATTTGACAGCAGGATTGTAAAGTCAATAGACATACCTGTGTTCTAGTTTATTTTCTTTTGATATTTTGATGCCATGAATTGGTATACAATTGACTAATGTTGACTACCTCACCCCAGCTGAATAGAACAATAGAATATTGCAGCTTTCAATACAGCCTGGATAGTAGCATTCATAAATCAGCCAAACTGTAACATCAAATGTCCAGTTACTGCATGACAGTTGCCTGTCTGTCCCATCATCATGGATGGGACTGGATATAGACTGATGAACAGATGAAGAAAAGAGGAAAGAGAAATATATGCATACACTCACACACACACATTTGCACACAAACACACACACATTCATACAACATGCTAGACTGGAAATCTAATATATACATATATCAGAGAAGGAAACAGAACAAGTGAATGCAGGTAAAAGAGCATGATCTTCAAAGAGGCTCTACCTTCAGTTATATTGGGTAAGTCGATGTTTGTCATCATGTTCTGTTGTAATGCTGGTAAAATCTTCTCCATCTCCATCATGGACTCACTTTCATTGATGCTGGTGGTCATATTCGGGAAGAGATAGTTTTGGTTGTCCCATTCTGGTGGATTACAGGAACTGTGGTTGTTGATGGCTGTGCTGCAGTTTGCAGTTGATACAGAAGCATTTAGACCTTGATAGATAGGGGAGAGAGAGATATAGATAAAGATCTCAATAGATTTCCCTGTGTGTGGCGGTCTGAGTAACAAATAATTAAGATAATTAAGGGGAAAACAGAGTTGTTAAAACATACAGAAAAAAAAAAAGATCTTAAAGTTATGAGAACAGTTTTTTTTTGTGAGGTGGACTTATTGTATCTTTCCACAAGAGGAAAAAAAAAATTGGGGAAAATATTCATAAATGGAACAAGTTTTAGTTTCAGGATGCTGGTTCTTGTGGAAGAGATGAGAGTAAAGCATGATGAATCGTAGTAGTTAAGTTTAACTCTTATGTTGCCATATTCCTGTTGAGATATTATGTCTGTTTCAATTAATTTTGAAAATAATGAAGAATTTAGTAAAATAACTTATTATTGAGGTGGTGTTTAGAAACTAAATTAACATGAAATTTTGATATTCCCTTGTTTTTGCACTGTGAGTCTAATTATCAACATTGCTACCATAATTACTGTTTTAAAGTCAGTTTTCTTCATAATGTTATGGGTTGGAAGAATCCACAACCCCATTTGTCTTGATCCTGCATAATCTCATCTGTAGGGCCTAATACCTTCAAGTCTGATTCATCTTGCCTCCCTATTTTACTTTGCTGAAACAAAATGATATGTAACTATATACTACAGAATAGGTTTCTGACACTCAACCACTTATGTTGTGTCTTTGCTCATAGTTTCTATCACTATTAAAACAATCTTATGAGTGAACATCTATAAAGTTGCTTAACTTGCTAGAAATAACAGCCAAATCTACCTCCAATCACACTTATTGTTTAAAATAAGAGAACATATAAATAAAAGTTCTGTATTTGGAAAAAAAAAAAAAAAAAAAAAAAGACATTAGGATGGTCACAGTTGGAATGCCTCTGATCAAAGACCAGCTGCATCACGGTTGACCTGAAGTTAAACAACAATTATTGTTTAAAAAAAAAATACAAAAGTATTAATAATACTCACTTGTGTTCAAATTATTTCCACATCCAATGTCACCAGATGGAATTGGAAGTGTTGCATTTTGAATGAGCTCTGGACAATGAGTTGAATTATCTGCACTGGTGCCAGCTGTAGTCATTTCCAAAGAACCACTGATTTCTCTCCACCAATTATCAAGACTGTTCTGACGTTCACAAGTTGGCAGCTGGAGTAGAGAAACAAACATAAAACCTACTGCAAAACACAATTGCACACATACAGTGTCTAAGCAAACAAACATTCAAACAATAAACTTGCAGAATCATAAGGAGCATGGAACAAAATACCTTGTGGTTAGCTGAGGTGCTTCACAATCCTGCAGAGATCAACTTTACCTTTCTTCCTTCCAGGGTCAATAAAACAAAGTATAATTCAAGTACTGGGATCGAGTTAATTAACTAACCATTCCCACCAAATTTGTGGTCTTGTGCCTACGTCAGAAACATCAGCAACATCATCATCTGGATTGGAAATGCTTTGCAGTATTTGTTCACATTCTGAGTCCAAATTCTGTCAAAGTCAACTTTGCCTTTCATCCTTTTGTGGTCGATAAAATAAAGTACCAGTCAAGTACTGGAGTCGATGTAATCGACTTGCCCCCCACCCACCCTTAACATTGCTGGCCATGTACCAAAATTAGAAGAAATTATTATTGCCAGAGTTTTACAGAAAATGTATAGCATTGTACTAAAGAGCTTGTTACAGCTATCTCCCTTTACATTTATAATTCCTCCCAAAGGTCATTAAAACTTAAGTACCAAATACCGAAGCTGATTATTAACTTTACTACAATCACCAAAATTGAAAACTTGTGCTTGTTCTAGAAATGCTAATATATTTCAATGCCTTAACAATATTCCTTTATTTTTTCGCCAGTGCTTTACAATAACTTAGATTCGTCCTTTCTTTTCCGTACTTTGCCATCTCATTTTCAAATAAAGTTCACTGGAACAGAAACATTGATGGAAAATTCTATTGAAAGAAAACTCCACTTTTTCCCCCCATGCTATCTCTCTCTATTACCTTTCCCCACTCTCTTTCTCCCTTACTCTTCCTGTGATATCCCTTTCGAAAAAGCAACTTTTCTACTCATAATTTTGATAACCAGAATTTCTTTCATGATTATGATTTACATTCATTTGCTACAATTGTGAGATTGAAACAATGTGAAGCAGATATATATATATATATATATATATATGTAGAGAGAGAGAGAGAGCGAGAGAAGTATAAAGATAGAATGTGAACAAGAGACAGAGAGAAGTCGAGATAGAATGTGAAGGAAAGAGAGAGAGAGAGAGGAATGTATAGAGAAAAGGTTGGAGAAGAAGAGAGTGAGAAGGAAGGAGGAAATACATAGGCAGAGGTGTGAGAAACAAACAACAAAAAGAAGAGAAGAAGTAAATTGAACAAAAGAGAAAGAAGGAAGCCAAGAAACTCACAGTAGATTGAGAATGTTCTTGAAAAGTGTTGTGAATTGGTGTGTTGTATTCAGTACATGGGTTGAGGGCAGTAGAAGTAGTAGGACAAGGCAATAGGTTACAGTTGAACTGCGATGGTAGAATTGGTTCATACTGTTCAGTTGCGGCATTGCTGAAGTTGGCAACTGGGCAGTTAGCCAGGTATTGTTCCAGCTCAAAGACGGTCTGCTCACTGGTGGTATTCTTATTTGCATCGATGTCTAAAGTTTGCAAGGCTTCTTCTAGTGTAGAGTTCTTGAGACACAAATTAAATTGAGAGAGAAATAAAGTGTTATTTTAAACATACTCAAAGTAAAATAGAAGAAAATTAATTATTTAAAAAGAAAATTAATAGGGGTTTGTTGACTAACCCTTTTGAAATGAAGCCTATTGATGATTTTATACTGAAAAAGACAAAGTTTGTTTTCGTGAAATATATTATTTCTTTGACTGGTAGAGACTCCCTAACCAACACGATTCTTTGGCTACAGATGCACTTTCTTTTGTGCTTTTCTTATCTCTACAATGGTTTCCACCTTCTGAACTAGTTCTCTGGATGCCTTCTCTACCAAGTCTTTCTATTGTGTCACCTTTCACATTATGAACACTATGTCCAATCCAGTATCCCCAGAAATGCAATCTTCTAGAACACTCTTTCATGACGTGTACATGTACTTCCTTCAGATTTTGACTTACGTGAAACATCCTGTTGCAAAGTTACCACTCTCTTCCATCCAATTTACAAGCTTAATAAAACAAAAAATGGGGGAGGATTTCTGTGAGGTAGCTCAAACTCCTAGAAACAACAGCACCCAGAAGATGTTACCCAACTGATCAGTTGATCGGCATAAAGTCACTCATTATTACGCTTCAGCCCCTGGCCTGTAGGCTTACTGTCTCCTCTCGCTCTCTGTGCCTTTTCTACCCCTGTTCTTGGCTGGGGTAATGAAACCTCTGCTCAGACATTCCTGTTCACTCATTACTCTCGTCTCCAACTCCCTAGAGCCAGTCCCATTCCAGGAACATTGGCCAACAGGAATTCCTTTTTGTTCATGTCTTTCCTGCAGCTGTTGACTTATAAAGATTCTAGAAGCACATTACCTGTTTTGTCATATTTCTATAGAAATACACAATCTTTGTTTCAAATTATTTTGAAAATAAGGAATTTGGTAAAATGAATTTGCCATCTTTAAGCTGGTGCTTGGTGCCAACACGAAATTTTAATGGAAGGTTTTAATTTACACCAGTTTAAAACAGGAAGTTCATATCAGAACTAGGGACAGTTTTGGGAGGCTGGTCTCAGAAGGGTTAACCCTTTAGCATTCAGATTGCTTAATCAAATGTAATGCTTATTTATTCACATTAAAAAAAAATTATTCTGTATTATCTTGTAGCTTTGAGATTTCAAAGATGTGACTGTTTTTAGAATGACATTGCAGGGTAGGTGTGAGAGACAAGATATGGCTGGTTTGAATATAAAACAGGTAAAATATTTAGGCTGGATATGGCCGGTTTAAATGCTAAAGGGTTAATCTCACTGGTCATGGTGGACCTGCAAAGGCCTTGGGTACAGCTTCTCCTTCTAGAGCCAGCAAATCATCATCATCATCATAAAGAAACAAATAAAAAAACAACACAAGCTCTCTCAAATTACAGCCTACTGTAGTTGTAAAAATGAGACATGTGCACCTAAGATAATGCAGGTCTGGAGGAAATATGCCTTAAACAATGATACGATAATTATAGCTTGAAAGTCTTTGATCAGGTCTGCAGAAACAGGATTTAGGGCTAAACATCAGCACACAAAACAATAACTGCCAGAGAGAATTTAATTGGAAAGAGAATGAACGTGGTAATTTTTTCATGAGTATGTGGTCAATTTTGACATCTATGAGATTGGTCAGTTTCATCAGATATTTTATTTGAGCAACGAGAGAGAGAGACTATGCAGAATATGTTATTGGTTCAAATGGTCAATTCAGAAACCATTTCCTTGGTTGTGAAATGTTGGTGTCAAACCAACTTCAGTTTGGTGATAAAATATAAAAGCGCAAGGGCTAAGAAATTTGACAGTAAATTAACTTACCAATAAATTTGAAGTTTGGTATTGGCAAGAATTGGTTTGTATATTTGTAAGGTCAGTCTGGAGTTGGGGTATTGGCATAGGCTGCGGAATGCATGGCTGCTGCTGCTGCTGTTGTTGTTGTTGTTGCTCGAGAATGTTTGTTGTGTTTGGTATTAGGGGGATGTTTAAAGGAGGAGCTGGTTGATAGAGTGGAATCCATTCTCCTGAAGTAGACAAATAAAGAAAAAAAGAAAACCCCATCATGAGCCAGGACTCCAATCTAGTTTTAGTTTGTGTGAGAATGTGTGGAATATAAAAATCACAATAAAAAACAGGCAAGGGTTGGTGATAGGAAGAGCATCAGGCTGTAAAATTTCATTTCAAAATCAATTCTTGTCCAAACCACACTAACATGGAAAATGGATGTTAAAACAAATCAACAAATGAGTAATATATATATATATATATATATATATATATATATATATATATATATATATATATATTTATTTAATCACGGATACACACAACATATATACTTAATGAATGCTGAGATATTCGACTGTTGACAGTCCAGCTCAGGTGAGCTATTTGCTAAAGTATGTTATGCTTTGGTCTGTCTCTTACACACACACTGGAGCTAGATAGAAAGACAGAAAAAAATCCAAGGAACTGACCTGTTTCAATGTCTTGGGTATAGTTGTCTGTGAGATATTGTTGTTCTAATCGATGCTGTTTGTCTTGTAATTTCAACTGAATATGTTCATATTGTTTTTGCTAAAACAAAAATAAAACAAACACAACTGTAACTTCCTGGAATGGTCACTGGAATTGTTGTTGTTGTTAAATGTGATTGCAACAACTTGATATTGGAGTGCAAAGCATGTCAGTGTTGAAAGTTTAATTTCTGATCAAATATATTTGAATAGATTTATGTAAATATGTCGGTGTTTAGAGGAAGAGTGATGAGAAGCATTCACAGAAAGCAAAAAAAATAGATACATGGTTCTCTGTGTGAAAGCTGTCATTCACTCTGTGACCAAGAAAGAGTAACTGGTCCCTAATGAAGTTTTAATAAAAGTTGAAACTAGTCAGTTTGATCCCTTTTCTTGATCAGATAAAGAGAAAAATACCTGTCGTTTAATCATAACATTTATTTCTCCTAAGTTTACTAGAAGCATATGTTTGCATGCTTATACACATGCTGCATTTATTACCAACTCACTACATTTACCCTGTCAGCAATGAGCCAGCATTATTTTGTCCTGATATTTAATTTCTTTTAAACATCAAAATGAAATTACAATTATTACACATCATAAATATATTTAACATATAATCAAAATGACATATCTTAAAAACACAACTAACAAACAGGCTATTATGACATGGCATTTTCTTCCCTTATCTATAGGTCACATGATGTTCTCTTACTAAAACGTCCTCTTCTGAAGATGTAAACTTCAGTGATGTCAGAAAGAGCCCAAGAGGTGATAAAACACAGCATTTACTCCCTTTTATGATTACAGTGAAAAACGATCACCAAAGGTCAAAGGAGTTTGAAATACACCTACCTTCTCACGCTCCTTTTGCAAGGCAATTTCTTGCTCCCGTTCAAGTTCTCTTCGCAGTGTGATGTCATAGACCTCTCTCTGGACTCCCAAATCAATATCTTGGAGATAGAGCACATCGATCAAATCAAGGTCCTACAAGTAAATAAATAAATATCAGCATGATTAGAAAGTGGGTTAGAAGTTGAATATTAATATGTATGTGTGAGTGTGTCTGTGTGTGTGTGTGTGTGTATATATATATATATATATACACACACACACAGCCTTTTTGTTTGTTTATTTCACCGTTTCGTTTTCCTGTCTTGTTTTCCATCCGCCACTATCCTCCACGAAAAAAAATTTAATTTGTGTTCGTGGGAAGAGCCATTTTAACGATGTGTCCTGCCCTAACTCTTCGAAACGCCGGTGTTTTAATGGTGGCAGCTGATGAAGGATATGTTCTCTCTGTGGCCTGCTTGTTTTTTGTAACTTGTTTATCATTTTGTCCATGTTCTTTTGCAACGTCATGTACCCAGATATGTATCTATATGTACATGTAGATGAAGGTTTGTACATACATGTACATATACTCATATATTGCTTGTTTATATATATATACTGCATGGAAAGCAGACGTTAAATGACAACGACGATGATGATATATATACAAATATATATATATATATATACAAATATATATGTGTGTGTGTGTGTAAATTTGTGTTTGCTCCCCACCATTGCTTGACAATCAGTGTTGGTTTGTATGTGTTCCAGTAACCTAGCAGTTCAGCAAAAAAGACCAAGAGAATAAGTACAAGACTTAACAAATGATAAATATTGGGGTCAATTTGTTCAACTAAACCTGTGGTTCTCAACCATATTTTGTCTATGGACCCCTTTGAATCCTATTTTACTCTAATGGACCCCCACATAACCATTCAACGTCTAAAAAAATCTTATTGTATTTTGAGAACAACTGAACTAAACACTTCAAGGCAGTGCCCTAGTATAGCAGCACTCCTATGGTTGAAACAACTAAAAGGTATATACACGCAGACACATTCTTGAAGAGATCTGCCTGGTTTTTTTTCTAAACCCCAAATAACAGAATGCACTTGACATAGTTGTCTTATAGTCATTGGTTGCTACACTACTGACTGATTAGAAATTATCTCCCTTACTAATTAACGACTGAGGAGCTGTTTTAACCCTTTAGCATTCAAACTGACCATATTCTGCCAAATATTCTACTTATTTTATGTTCAAATCAGCCAGATCTGGCCTCTCATACCTATCCTACAATGCCATTCTAAAAATAAAACAATCATATCATTGAAATCTCAAAGCTATGAGATAATGCATGATTAATTCAAAACATGATAAATAAGCATTATATTTTATAGAGTAACATGATTAAAGTCTACTGATGCTACTGCACTAGAGAAGACAGAACATATTGAAAAATATGAAAGTGTTCTATTTATTTGAATTAAGATAGGTATAGAAAAAAGTATATGTATGCATCATCATCATCAGCAGCATTTTAATGTTAACTTTGCTATGCTTACATAGGCCAAACAGAATTCATTGAGGCAGCCTTTCTCTGCTGAAATACCCTTCCAATCACCAACCCTGACCCGTTTTCATAGAAGACTGGAAACAAAGAACATTAATTACATTACATCCATTTACAACTATTGCATGATGACAAGACAAAAGGACACAAACGCACACCCATATATATGCATATGTATTTGCCTCAGATGCCTTGCAGTAGGACTGAACCTAATGCCACATGGTTGAGAGACAAACATCATAATCACAAAGCTATACTTACAACACAGAAGCATTCCTGATTACACACATTGTAAAGATTGAAAATTCTTTCTTTCTAGCAGCCCCCCCCCCCAATATATCTGCCCAATCATCTAGTAAGGTTTACACAAAAGTACCACTTCCATTTAACAATTGCTAATCATTCACTACTTCCAATTTCACAGCTGAACTCTTAACAGAAAGGGGAGAGAGAGAAGGGAATAAAAAAAAAAATATATATATATTCTTTTTTTTTTTTTTACTTGTTTCAGTCATTTGACTGCGGCCATGCTGGAGCACCGCCTTTAGTTGAGGAAATCGACCCCAGGACTTATTCTTTGTAAGCCTAGTACTTATTCTATCGGTCTCTTTTTGCCGAACCGCTAAGTTACGGGGACGTAAACACACCAGCATCGGTTGTCAAGTGATGGTGGGGGGACAAATACAGACACACAAACACGCATACATATATATATATATATACATATATACGACGGGCTTCTTTCAGTTTCCGTCTACCAAATCCACTCACAAGACTTTGGTCGGCCCGAGGCTATAGTAGAAGACACTTGCCCAAAGTGCCACGCAGTGGGGCTGAACCCAGAACCATGTGGTTGGTAAGCAAGCTACTTACCACACAGCCACTCCTGCGCCTATGTATATATAATTGATATAATGTATGTGTGTGTGTGTGTGTGTGTGTAAGGCAGTGCTCCAGTCAAATGACTGAAACAGTAGAAAACTAAAAGAACACACTTATACAGTCACAAACACATACAACCTTGGAAAGCTGATGTAAAATTGTGTAACTAACCTATTGAGGATCAAAAACAATAGACTATAGCAATAGAGAAATAATTCAGAATTCAGAGGACAGTTGTTTAACAGGATTCACACAGAACATAAAACAATAACACCACCGCCACCCAATATTTTGGTCTCGATTGTCAAAGCCTGGTTTCATGTCATCAAGGTTATAGTAAAACAAATTGGGTTGGATATATTAAATTAAAAATGTGACTTGTATATTATGTAAGTGTAGAATGTGAAGGTGGGGTACCAGAACTAACTAAACTAGTACTGAATGATAAAAGAAACCGAGGAAGTTTAACTCTTTTGTTACTAACCTGCCTGAAACAGTCATTAGTTCTACAATATAAGTTCCCTAAATTAAAACCATCCATCAAAATACTGTGTAAATTTATACCCTAAACACTAGCTAAATAATCACAAAATAATTTTAATAACTTCTCTGTTATCAAAATTAATTGAAATAAAAGTAATGCATTTCAAGAGAAATAGAGTTAATGAGAGAAATGATGCCGAGAGAAGAGCAGTAGTGCCAATGTTTGTACTTGTTCAAGCAAGAACTCGTCAGAAAACTAAGATGATGGGCAAAGGTTTGGCATTTTGCTGGGAATGAAAATGTAAAAGAAAAAGAAAAAAAAAAAAAGTCTTCAGGATTCAGTTTTGTGGCATGTAGAGCATTCCTGTGAATTTTACTGTAATTGTCCAACAAATAAGTCTTGGCCATCCACAACTTGGAATGATTGTATTTACTACCCTCAGAGGTGACAGAAAGCACTACAAAAGTTTGAAATTTTTTGAACAGCTCAAAGAACACATTCTTGTAGAAATACAAATAGTCCAGCAAGTCTAATCAGAAATGACTGAGTCAAGTAAGTATTTAAGGAAAATAATGAAATACAGAAAAACTTAATGTTACCCAAAATAAAAGAGATTGAAAATAAACACAAATCTAAAGATTTTTTATTTATTTATTGATATTGATCTGCTGATTCTAGTTTAATAGCAATCATACTACAGTGGTAAATTAGTGAGGTCTGACATTTTAATAAAAACGGGTTTTCTGTGAATGTAAAACCTGGGCACAGAATAAATGGAGTGTGAATGGAATCACATAAAACTTAAAGTTTGTGAATCTGGGCTTAACTTGAATAATGATAAGGAGAGGTTGGTGTACCATGAATAATGATGTGGTGGGAGGAAGTTTACTTGAATAAGGATGACTGATGGAGGAGGAGAGTGTGTGATAATGAGTTTTATCACTCCAGAGAAATATCTTTCCCCAATTTTCTATTTATGAATATCCTTTTTGCCATTAGGGCCAACACAGATACAAACATCACATGTATGTACATCACATGTATGCATGTGTGTGCATGTAATATGATACAGATGTATGGATGCAGCATGGCTGGATAATTAAGTTTGGACCTCAATCACGAGGTCTCTGATTTAAAACCTCTGCTAACAGGTTGGGCAAGTACAGACTTCCAGTGAAGGCACATGGCTCAATGGTTAGAGTTTCAGGCTTACAATCATGAGGTAGTGAGTTTGATTCCTGGACTGGCTGTGTGTTGTGTTCTTGAGTAAAACACTTTATTTCACGTTGCTCCAGTTCACTCAGCTGTAGAAATGAGTGCCAAGCTGTATTGGCCTTTGCCTTTCCCTTGGATAACATTGGTGATGTGGAGAAGAGAGGCTGGTATG
This sequence comes from Octopus bimaculoides, assembly GCF_046866305.1. Classification (NCBI taxonomy): domain Eukaryota; kingdom Metazoa; phylum Mollusca; class Cephalopoda; order Octopoda; family Octopodidae; genus Octopus; species Octopus bimaculoides. The sequence continues at coordinate 44,231,105 of NC_142943.1, read as the reverse complement.
CATGAGCGACTGTTAGTCTTCCATAAACAACCTTGCTCAGACTTGTGTCTTGTAGGGGAACTTTCTAGGTGCAATCTCAAGGTAATTCTTGACAAAAGGGGTTTTTTACTCTACATTCTGTCTTCCAGTAACCTTAGATTAACATAAAACCTCGGAGTAAAATTAGGTAGAGTGAAACTGTGCGTACAGTGGGAGGGGGTCTGTCAGATGAACATGTAATTCAAATATCCATCCTCATAACACTATATTAATGATTCTACTGGAGGGTGACATTAAGGGTACACAAGAGCATTCTACATACATTATAATACAATGAGCTCTGAGTATTCAGTTGATTGAACAACTAACTACTCACTGCTCAACTCAAATGTCAACAATCACTTACTTTAGTTCTATTTTACATATAAATGTAACCCTTTCTACTATAGGTACACGGCCTTAAATTACATCAACCCTAATGCTCAACTGATACTTATTTCACCGACTCTGAAAGGATGGAAGGCAAGGTCAACCTCAGTGGAATTTTAACATAGAAGGCCAGAAAAAATGCAGCAAAGAAGAGGCCCTTTGTTGCCAGCAGAGGTAAGAGCTCTCTGAACTTTGCCCAGCCTATTCTTATTCTCACAACTATGCTCTTGGAACATCTACCTCTGCTACTAACTTGGTTACCTAGATAACAGAAGCTATCTACTACCTCTAGCTTACCCCCTGACAGTTGGGGTTTATTTTCAGTACATATTACTTAGGCAATAATTGAAGATGACCTAAAAGTGACAAGCTAAGGAGAGAAGAGATGGGATGAACTGGGATAAGAACATCGTAGAGGAAGGAGTAATGGGATACAGGCAGGCATACACTTTTCCATGCTTGCATGGGCCAAATGGAATTTGTTGAGGCAAATTTTCTAAAGCCAAGATGCTTTTTCCCATCAGTAACTCATTTGTTTTCATGCCTGAACAGGGAAAAGCAGATGCAAATGTGATGATTTTATATATATATATATACAGGGTGCGGTGAATAAACTGCCGTCTAAATTATGCAAAAATGAAAATAACACTGACATCTCGTTTTAACAGATATATTTATCAAAATTACATAGAAATATCTTGAAATACTAAAGAGTAAATTTATTCAATAAAATTGCCATTGGCTTCAACCACAGCTTCCAGACGACTTCAGAATCTGCTGCAACTCTTCTGGATGGTCTCCTTGTTTAAGTTGGTGAATGCTGCCATAATCCTTGCCTTCAGTTCATCTTTGGTGTGTTACAAGGAGCTTTGTTGGTCTCGCCCTCAACTGCACCCCACACATAGTAATCAAGAGGGTTGCAGTCTGGGGAGTTAGGTGGCCAGATGTTAGGGGGTGATGTGGTTGCAGAAATTGTCTGACAGCCATGACTGGGTTCTCTTGCTTGTGTGGCATGGTACAGAGTCCTGTTGCCAGACTTAGAGTCTTCTGGTCGCCATCCTCTTGGGCAGCACTACCTCCTCCAGGCACTTGATGTAGGCCTCTGTGTTGAGTGTGAGGCTGTGTGGGAAGATGAATGGAAGCATAATGTTGCCATCACAAGTGATCACTCCAAACACTATGATGTTGAGTGGATGTTTGATTTTTATCACTCTCAGCACATGTTCTCAGATTGATGTCCAAACACTCTGAAATGTTGGTATTGGAGCTTCCAGTGTGAATGCCAAGCAGTAGAGCATGTCTTTTCCAAATTTCTGGCAGAGTGAATTGTGTCATGGTGTTGTTTTTCTCACAGATGGTGCCCAACTAGCTCTACTATACTGTGTAGTCGACAAAATCAAAAACAAACAATGTGCATGCACAAAATTTAAAATATAAAATGGCGACAATTTACCTATCACACCCTATATATATATATATATATACAGCTATAATAAAAACAATTTTACGATAGAATCTGAAAAGAAGACTTTGTGTGTGTATGTAAATGTTTGTGCAAGTCTTGACTCTGCAGTGTTATTCATTTTCAATATTCTGCAAAAAACAGATCTGCCCATGGGAAATATTATCTTGTATGAAAAGAGGTGAGGGATGGAAACAGGAAGGGTGTCTGGCCTTAGAAAATCTGCGACAATAAACTTTGTTCAGCAAGCATGGAAAAATTGACATGAAAATGAGAGATAGTTTTGGTTGTTTCAGTGACCTGTTGTAGATAAATAGATACTTAAAAAGCATTAGTGATGAAACTATGTAAAAAGCATCTGGTACACTTTATAAAGTAGTTGGCATTAGGAGGGGCATCCAGCTGTAGAATCCAAGCCAAAACAGACTGTGGAGCCTGGAGTGGCCCCTGGTCTTGCCAGTTCCTGTCAAGTTGTCCAACCCAGGCCAGCATGAAAAACTGACATCAAATGTTGATGATGCTATATTGAAAACAAACTGTTTTCCAGTAATATCTTTACCAAGATAATTTTTCATATTGTTGTATGGGTTCCTTGTAGTTTATTTGTAGCAGTAAATGTTCCAAATCTATCATCAATGTTTTTCTAAATCTTCACATTCTCCCCTTCTGGATGAAGTGATGTTGCTGTCTCAAGGCCAATATGAGTAGTGTAGATATAACCAACAGAATTTGAAGTTTTGATTAATGTCATCAGTACACAACTTATAAACAGATACATGTGTATTTCTCCATGCTTGTATGTGTTACATTTTCTTCGACTAGATGCCCTTCCTGCACTCAAACCTGGAACCTTGTGGTTATAAAGTTTTTAGCCATTCAGCCATAAGTTGCCTATATAGATGCTGTATGTGTATGTATATATATATATATATATATATATATATATATATATATATATAATATATATATATATATATACATACATACACATATACACACACACACACACAATACTGGTGATCCTACTACATTTCTTGTGCATTCAGTTTACACAAATGCACTTTATAGAATTCCTACCAAATGTTTTTCTGTAGCTACTTCCCCGACGGTGGCAACGTCTTCTTGTCCTTTCTATTTACTAATATTTTAGTCATTGCTAAATTCAATTTGAGGCTTCTTGATTCTTGGTTTTGTATTCATACATGGAGTTTCTTTTCTAATTCTATTACTGATTCAGCTAAGCAGCCAGTCTTTAACTTCTGTTTTAGATTGGAAGACTATAATGAACGGAAGTGGTCAGGGGATCAAGCCCTGATGGACTTCTAGCCAAATATACTGTTGATTCACACCTTACAAACTGCTCCACTGTAACCAACAAATCACAGAGCAGGGAACAAGTTCCTCCTGGCAAGAAAATTCTCCTTCAGCTGCCTCACTAGGAAGATGGCATCAGTAGTACTTCTTCCTGGCACAGAACCAAACTGCATTGCAGCTATGTTAATTCTGTTTCTAATCAAGTCTGCTATGGCTCTTTCACAAACTTTCAAAACCCGATAGAGCCAGTTTAATATCTCTGTACTTTCTGTTTTCTAGCACATCTCATTTGTCCTTGTAGAAGTTTACAATAATTCTACTATACTAGTTGTGTATGACACCCTTCTACACTTACCTGATTCACTATACAAGTGACTGGCCCATATCCAACTCCATAAGACATTTTAAGAATTTCAGCAGTAATTTCTGATGAACAGGGTGCCTCTATATATCATTAATACCTTTAATCTTTCTCTATCCACATTCTGATGGTTGTCTATCTGACAAAACTGGGGGTTAACATTCATGCTAATACTTACTGCAGTCAACTAAATGGTTGGTCTGTATACCGAGTTTACTTGGGGTATATTATATATATATATATATATATATATATATACGCACATACACACACACATACCCACTCACACATATGTATACATATAATCATTACAGTCAGTTTTTTCCCCCCTATAGCAGGAGCTGAAAACTTATGACAGCATTCTATGGATGGATACCTTTCCTGACATCAACCCTTACTTATATGTATACTTGTATGTAGACATAAATGTGTGTGTGTGTATGTATGTATACACACATGTATATCCACAAACATATATATCTTTATATATGTGTAGGTGGGTGATTGACATGGGTGTATGGTGAAGAACATCTTTCTTCCCAACTTCTACAGGAGCTCTAGGCCTTGAGACTGGATTTTGCAAATTGAAACTGAAAGAACCCTGCCATGTATATGTGTGTTTGTGTGTGTCTATGCCAAATTATCTTGACATTATGCAATAATTGTAAACAAGCAGTGCCCTTTGTTTCAAATCTATGGAAGCATGTCCAATCAATGGGTAAATATTGCTTTGCATGGAAACCGGTGAGAGTTGGCAACAGGAAGAGCATCCAGCAGTAGAAAATCTGGCTCCTCAAATTCCATAAGCATGATGCAAGCATGAAAGAGTGGATGTTAGAACAATGATACATACGTATGTGTGTGTGTGTGTATACATATACACACATCCATTTATATCCACGAGCTCTCTTTTAGTCTGTATACCTGTGAGTGTATGCATATATTCTTTTATACGTTTCAGCCTTCAGGCAGTGGTCATGCTGGAGGCCTGACAGTGATATATATAGATATCATCAGTTTTAATGTTCATTTTCCATTCTTGCATAGGTCAACCGGTATTCGTTGAGACCGGTTTTCTATGGCCGGATGCCCTTCTGTCGCCAACTATATATACACACACACACACACAGAGTACACACGTACATTTCTATATATATGCTTAACCACGTACGTATGCACACAGTTTTGTATACGCAAGGAAGAAAACACATACACACTCACGCGCTCCGTATGTGCTAGGGATCTGACTAAACCTGCGGATATGTTCGCTCTAATAATGGATGCATGAATCATGAATATGCAACAAGTATTTGCATCAACATGATGCTGCCATCCCTTTCACTAGCACTGATTAACAAGCACATCATTTATGTAAACCTGCAAATATATTACTGGTTTCATATATGAAGGTAAGATAATGGCCTATAATTCTGACCACATGCACATGGAACTTTGCAGTTCGTTGCCACTTGTGTTTTCTTTGGAACAGGTGGTCTAGTGGTTAATAGACAATGGAAGGTTTAAATTTATCTAGTTTACTGATGACTAACAAGCCAGACATATGCGATATTTAACATAAAACCTGATTTATAGGAATAAAGATGGTGAAGAAGGCTGGTGGGGGACTGGATTTGTGACATTTTTGTCTTTTTCTCTAATATTTGTAGAATACTCCAACGATCTGTTGGTCCCAGGTCGTATCTGACCGAGTAGACATAAGATAAAATACAATCCAATAATGACTATCCTGCCTTTTTTTTTTCAGACTGTGTATCTAGAATTACAGTACGTCTTCTGTTTTTTAAACACAATGGAAAGCGGTAGTTAAGAGATTTCACTGCTATTTCAGTCAAACCAAGCGATCATATATACATGGAAATATGAAAGCTGTCGATAAACAGATTTACAGAAAGTGTGTGTGTGTGAGAGAGAGAGAAAGAGAGAGATATTTAAATGAGAGGCTGAAAGGAAAGGTATTAATTACCTCGTTAGTCGGATCACTGCTGCTAATTGCATGGCTATTGTTGACTTGACCACTATCATCATCTGTAGCAGTTGGGGTGGAAGTACTGTCCGAATCGTTGACATATGTCTCCAAGTTGGAGATATTTGCAACAGTGTTGTTGTTATTGTTGTTGTGGGGGTTGGTCTCTGAGTCATTGCCATTGGAAATATTTATGTTGTGGCAAGTCGGGTGCGAAACCCCGGCCCCGAGATCAGTAGCAGTGGCAGGTGTGGTAATAGCAGCAGATTGATCTCTTTTTCCGTCGCTGTGAAAATAAGAATTAATCCTATTTAGGTAGTCCACTTCTTCACACGGATGACCACCATGCTCACCGCCGCTTTCATCTTCCGTCTCGTCAGGCACCCTCACCGCTTCGCTATCGTTATTTTCTTCCACCTCTCTGGGGTGATGGTCATTGCTGTGTTGTTCGTGGATGATGTTGTTATCGTGATCATTGTTATTATTAACGACGATGTTGTAGTCGTCGTCATTGTCACCATTATTGCTATTGCTTTCGTTAGAGTTTTCAGTCAGGTGGACCGAGTTTGAAGATTGCTCGGCGCTGACCAAGTAGGTAGAGTAGTCTGTGTGGAAGCCCGGATATCGAACCCGCTGTCGCCGCCGCCGTCCGCGACGCTGCCGGCCGTCACTCTGCGGGAAGTAGTCGTCATAATTGTAAGAGAACGGGTTCGATGTAAGCCGGCGCAGCTCGTTGTAGAAGGACGTCGATAAGATGTGTCCATAGTCGACGTTCTTGAAGTGGAGGTGTTGTCCGAGCGAGTAGAGCTGGTTACGGTTGCTGTCTATGTAGTTGTTGACGCGGCCGTATGCCGTGCTGCCACCCAGGATAATTTCCTGGACCTCCGGGTAGCTGATGTAGTCACTACTAAAATAATTGGTCACATCCGTCCGAAGAAGACTGAGCACAATGGCTAGAGATATTAAACTGTCTGTAAAACATTGTTTGATCATTGTGAACTGTGGAACACAGAACGACGGAGATGGGAGACGGCAACAGATGGACTTAACACACGATCGAACGAAAGAAGGAATTAAAACAACTAAGAACCAAACCTAATTTAAACAAAAGAAAGCTTCAGTGATCTTCGGAGAATCTACCACCTATGTCTATGTATTGAAAAGTAAATTCAAATGTCTTTCACTTGTTTATTAAAGCGAAGCTATAAGATATCGCCACTAGGACAGTTTGGGACGAACAAATAGCCATATTTAAAAATATAAGTGTTCGTCTTAATTTGCTTTAGTACTGTGTCCCATTATCACCTCCATCGTTAGAAATCATAACAAAAGAACAGAAGTCCTTGTGTACAGCTAGTTGTTGCCTTCTATTAAGAATAGCTTAATACCCCTCATTATACATATGTATGTGTTGAGTTTTCCATTAAAATGTTAGTATGGGAGATTTGAAAATCACAAAAATAAAAAGGAAAAGGTACAACAACGACCCCCTCGAAACACCATGAACTGATTCAAATAATTAGAGGACTTTAAATTCCCCTTATTGCTATATTGGGGACAAAACCCCCAATTTTTCTACAGTCTGGCTTCTTATAAACCCTAAATCATTCTTATTAATATTATAAATAAACTAAAAAGACTATTAATGTCTAGAATTAATAATTATTAATATTATAATTACTAATATGAGTTTTTTCTATTTTTTTTATCCGCAAGGGTAGCAGCAATTAATGCCTATATGAACTTCTGCGTATTCCATGCCAGGATTTCTATTTTGTCCCCTAAAGTTTACAACACAAATATAGTTTCAAATAAAAACTGATCCTAAACACTATTGTTGGGTTTGTTGTTGTTTAGTTTCTTTTGTCTTCGGTTGGTTTTTTTGCCTCGCTTTGCTGTTTTTGGAGTGATTTTTTTATATACCCCTGTAATTCCACCCAGACAAACTGGGCCGCCAAGCCAATAGATGTGTGTTACAGTGTTTGTTAGTGTGTTACACTGTATGTAACACAGTGGCTGTTACACTACAACGACGGATTCTAGTGTGACTCATTGAACATTCGAGAAACTACTTCCGGTTAGGAATAAATATATATATATATATATATACATAAAAAATACGAAAGGTGGAGCGGTAGGAAGAATAACGTGAGTTTATGAGAGCGAGGGAGGAGGAGAATAGAGTGAGAGAAGGAGGATAAAATGAGTAGAAGGGAGAAGATAGAGAAAGGGTAGATATGAGGAGGGAGGCAATAAGGAAAAAGCTTGAGAGGAAGAAGTATGAGAAAAGAGAGGAAGGAGGGACGGTAAGAGCAGGAGAATAAAGTGAGAAAAGGAAGCAGGTATGAGTTAGGATAAAAGAAAGGACAGACATAAGAGGGAGGAGGGGAATAGCGTGAGAAAACAAGGTAAAAGATATAAGCAAAGAGGAGAGGAATAGAAAAAAGTGAAAAAATAGAGGAAAGATACGAAAAGGAACAAAGACAATGCAAGGGAGATAATAAAGAAGATACGTAAGCAGAAGAATAGGGAGAAAAGAAGACGGAAAACGAGAGAAGATAAAGAGAAGTGCGCGAGGGAAAGAGAGCGAGAAAGAAAGACGACTGAAAAACAAAATTACATTGAAAAAATATATACACATGGGTGAGAGAATGAAGTATGACAAACACACACACACATTATTCCATTGTCGTTGTGTTAACGCCCACTTTCCCAAACTTCCATGGGTCAGACGTGATTCTGCGGCTGGATGCTCTTTCTGTCGCCAACTCTCACCTGTTTCCAAGTAAAGTAATATTTCCTAATGGCTAGACACGTTTTCATGGAAGAGCGGACACAAACAACGCTGCTAGTGTGTGTCAAGACAAGGTGACATACACATTCACGATGAATTTCTTTCAGATTCTGCTAATCAAATTGACTCACAAGTTTTTGGTTGGCCAAAGGTACTGCACAATGATACTGAACCCATTAGGAAGCGAACTTGCTAACCACCTCACAGTCGTGCTCTGTGTGTGTGTGTGTATCTATCTATCTATCTATCTATCTGCATGGCATTGTGGTTAAGAAGTTGGCTTCACGACTACATGGTTTCAGGGTCAGTCTCACTGCATAGCAAGTTTCTTCTACTATAGTCCTAGGCCTTGCGAGTGAATTTGATAGATGGAAACACATTGTATATGTGTGTTGCTTGTTTTCAATCTTCCATGAAAACATATCTGACCATGGAATAAAAATACATTGCTTGGAAACAAGTTTACCATTTTCACTCAAGGTGTTTGGAGGACCAAAGCAATAACAGAAAACACTTGCTTGTGTGTGTGTGTGTGTGAGAGAGAGAGAAAGGGAGAAGGATGAGAGGTGCAAAGAGATAGATTAAGAACTTAGTGGAAAAACGGAAAGTAAATTAAAAAAAAGAAAGACGAAAGGGAGAGAAAATGAAGGCTAAATTAGAAAATGTAAAATGGAAGGATATATGAGGGATGCAGAAGAGGAAAAATTAAAACTAGGAAGCGTAAAAACTAAAAGCAGCAGAAACTAAGAAAATGAGAAGTGAGAGGGAGAGAAAAAAGACTAAAAATAGATATGCAACATATGGTTATGAGAAAAAAATGGAAAAAAAAAAAAATCTCATAAAAATCAGATTAAAGCGAGAAAGATGTAGAATATAAACGAAGGTTGATAGAAAAGAAAAACAGGAATGAAAGATGAGAGAGAAAAAAATAAGAGGAGAGAGAATAATAGGAGGAAGAGGAAAAGAAAAAGAAGAAAGAAATGAGATGAAAAGGAGAAATGATAAAAAGGGGAACGTTTATGGGAGGATGGAAAAGAGAAAAGGAAAGAAAGTTAAGATGAGCAAGAGAAAGATGATGGAAAGGGAGGGAGAGAGAGAGAGAGAGAGAAGGTGGAAGAAAGAAAGACTGTGCGTGTGTGTATTACTCAAGCTCCAATACGCAATCCTTCCCCTTCCTCTAGCCATCACCCAGTTTAATAGCACCACCTGGTACCTAAGGTACTGTTAGCAAAGTCCATTCTCTTGCAAGTAACCAGGTCAGGTGACCCAGTCCAAGAATATTGATGGTGGGCTTCTTTTAGTTTTCATCTATGAAATCCACTCACAAGGCTTTGGTTGGCCTGCGGCTATAGCAGAAGACACTTGCCAAGCAAGGTGTCATGCTGTAGGACTGAACCTGAAACCATGTGGTTGGGAAAGAAATTTTTTAAGCACAGTTATGTGTGTGTTGTGTGTATGTCTGTGTATATGTATGTATATATATATATATATATATATATATATATATATATATATGTGTGTGTGTGTGTGTGTATGTATATATATATATTTGTGTGTGTGTGTGTGCATGCATGCTGGGGACCTTTGTCAGTTACTTAAGACTGTGTTTGTAGCTTTGAGTTAGTTTTAACTCTTTAGAAAAGAGGTGCTAGTCAGTAGCCTCTGTGACTTTTGTGATCTCTATTAATTTCGCTTTTAAGTTCTAATTGCTAATAAGCTACCCATTTCAATTTGTATGCGTATGTATATACACACCATAATCATCATATTATTTAACGTCCAATTTCCATGCTGGCAAAGGTTGGACAGTTTCATAGAGTTCAGTGAGTCACAGCACTGCACTGAGCTCTAAGTTCTTCTTTAGCATTGCTTCTATGGCTACACACCCTTCCTAATGCCAACCACTGTAAAGTGTGCATTGGGTGTATTTTTCATGCCATTGTCACTAGTAAGGTTGCCAAGTAATATGCAAGACAGAAAAAAGAACAGAGAAAAAGGAAAATGAAAAAAGTTCCTACTATTAAGTGGGTAGGGGGGGGGGTGTAGCTTTATGCGAGGCATTGGCAGGCTCAAGCACAACAGAGTTTCAAGAATAAATGTCTTGTTACAGAGGAGAAACATGGTTACCCCCACATTATGTAGTGTTGGGAGGAGTTGGGAAAAAGATAAAGATGGCAGTGATGGAGTTCCAACGCAAACTCTCAAGGTACAAGACAGTGAGTATAAAAGAAGATACAGACAGGGGGTCAAGAGAGAGGAGGATATATGGTGATATAAATGTTGAGATATAAATAGACAAACACACATTAAAATGTAGTAATGATAATGTGCACATCAAAAAATTTAGCAAGGAATTATATATGTACCCAAAGTCCCCATGTACAGTCAGCTTGATAGCGGGCACAAGAATGTTGGTCGACCATGGCTCAGTTTATAAGGACAATCTGAAGAGTAACCTCTCAGCAGTTAATACAGTTCACAACACCTTTGAGTGAACAGAATGGAGATTATCATGTCAAAATGGTATAAGAAACTTTATTTCAACCAGCACTAACAGGATAAGGGGTGCAAAGCAAAGGAGAAAAGCAGCTGCAAATATACCATCTGCACTAACGTGTAATCCTCATATTTGCAACATCTGTGGGTTTCTTTGCAAACCATTGGCAGGACTCAAATATCACATCTGACATAAGCATTATGACTGACAAAGAGAGTGTAGGCTGTTGGATCCTCATACATCGAAACCAACAGGAGAGTACATATCACACACACACACACACACACACACACACACACACACACACACACACACACACACACACATACACACACACACAAATGTGTGTGTATGTGTGGGTGAGATATGTGCATGAATGTATATATATATTGTTATTTGATGAACTTCTACCTGCATGTTAAATTTATTGCTGAACTCGTTGACTTTCACAAGCCAATTTCATCTGTCCTCAGTGATTCACAGATAATAAAGCAGAGGGTTTTGTCAAAGGTTAATAATTACTAGGACAATCTGAAGCTTGTTCCTAGCTAGGTACTTCTCCAGTTGTCTCACTAGGAAGGTGGCATTGGTAGTTCTTCCTGGTTAAAAGCCTGAACAGCATTTCATCAGGTTAATCTTATTCCTAATCAATTTTGCAAGAACTCTTTCTGCAACCTTCATAACCTGGTCCAACACTTTAATACCTTTGCAGTTTTGTCTCTCTAGTCCATTTCCTTTGCCTAATGCTGTTGTTATGCCAATCTTTGGGTATAACATCTTTCTGTATTACCTTATTTTCTATTCAGATGACTAGCCAATATCCTATTTTGCATTAACATCACTTAATCTGATTAACCCTTTCTATAAATGTTGAGTCCTTGTCTCTATGTGAGATATTTTTGGCCCAGATGTAGATATTGTTTTCCTTATAAGAGATGCAAGAGTTGATTCAGCTCTTACATTTGTGTGGAATTCCTGTATCTACTGGTATTTATAATATGTTATCAGAAAGTTTCCAGGCTACACATGATGTAGTTTATATTCTTCAATGGAAATGTGTGTACAGATGATGATCAACAACAGCCAATGCATTAAGTCAGTCTATAAACATATTTCATGCTACATACATGTATTTAATTATAACATAAGGTTTTGTAACATTGTTGGAATAGTTCTGAAATGTTTAAGGGATCTAACGCATTTGAGCAATGTACTAAATTTTGCATGAAGCTTGTTAGATCTACTACTGAGATCCTAAAAATGCTTGAACTTAGGTCTTTGAGTGGTACATGCATGACAAGGAAAGTCAAATATTGTGAATTCATCTACAAGGACTGTCACTGAACAATTCACCAACTTCCTTCTATGAATGGAATCAGTAATGGAGTCTACCAGAAAATCCTCACAGAAAACCTGAACATGTGACACAGCTTGTGAGAAAGAACCAACAAAATGCTACTTGTTTCGTACTCTCCATACTAGCTTGACCTTCCCCTTTCTATCTTCACTAGGTTTTCCAATACCAAAGTGATATAGAGGAGGCACCACTTGGAAGAAAAATGAAGTTCAAATGGCACTATACCTGATATTGGATAGCCTTCAGGTAGAGGACTTCTGCAGTGCTTTTGAATTGGGGAAGATTTACTGGGATTACAATGTATGCTCTCAAAGGGATTATTTCCAAAAGGATGGGGATGAATATAAAAAAATATACTAAATACATTAGTTAATAGATTTCAAGTGTCCTTTGTACATTATAAGCTACATACCAGTCTATAGAATGGTTAACATCTCATAGATACTATAAAGTTTGCTATACCAAACGAATCAAAGAGGTATATAGACTGACAGATGATTGATTGACTGAATGACTAGATAAATAAATAAACAAATAGATAGAGAGAGAGAGAGAGAGAGATATATGAACAATTAGATAGACAAACAGATTGTTACATAGCTAGATAAACACAATATCTCACGAAGACAACGCTATATATATTGGTTTCAAAGCCAGCAAGTTCAGGGGAAGGGATAAGTTGATAGCATCGGCACCAGTGCTCTGCTGGCACTCATTTTATCAGTCCCAGAAGGATGAAAGACAAAGTTGGCCTTGGTGGAATTTGAACTCAATACGTAAAGATGGACGGAATGCCACTAAGCATTTTGCCCGGAATGTTAACAATTCTGCAAGCTTGCTGCCTTACAATGCTATATATATATTAACAGACAGAATATATAGCACACGCTATATATATTAACAGACAGAATATATATATATATATATATATATATATATATATATACACACACACACATATATATGTGTGTATATACATATATATATACTTTAATACACATACACATCATATATATACATACATATAAATACATTTCTCTCTCTCTCTCTCTCTCTCTCTCTCTCTCTCTCTCTCTATATATATATATATATATATATATATATATATATATATATATATATAGAGAGAGAGAGAGAGAGAGAGAGAGAGAGAGAAATGTGTATATATATATATATATATATATATATATACACGTGTGTGTGCACATGTATGAAATTGATAAACTAAATACAACTTATGATAAAACTTTGCAATTTTATTTTGATTAAAATACCAGCAACTTAAGAGCTAAACCTTTTGCTACAGTTTGTCTGCATTTAGCATCTCTGACTGTCACTTACTCCAACTCCGTTTGTTGTTTTGGTCTCCTTCTACCAGCATGACCAATGAGATACCTATTGTGTTTTATTATTTGTAAGATAACAAAGGCGGTGAGCTGGCAGAATTTTTACAGCATTAGAAAAATGCTTAGCACTATTTCTTCTGATTGCATGTTCTGAGTTGAAGATCAACTTTGCCTTTCATCCTCTTAATGTTGATAAAAGTTCCAGTTGAGCACTTGGGGTGGTGTAATCAACTTACCCACTACCCTGAAACTGCTAGCCTTGTGTCAAAATTTGAAATCAGTATTTATACATAACAAAATAAGCCAGTGTTGTGGCAAAAATGGCAGAGCAGTACCAGTCTGACATCTGTCATGTCTTTATGATCTGAAATCTTGGATTATTTTTGCAAATAATTCCTTCCATGTTTCGAGGTATATAACTATAAAAGTGTATATATATATATATATATATATACAGAGTGCGATTTTATATTTTTAATTTTACGCATGCGCATTGCTTTTGATTTTGTCGGCTACACAGTATAGTAGGGTCAGCTGGGCACCGTCTGTGAGAAAAACAGCACCATGACGCAATTCACTCTGCCAAAAGTTTGGACACAACATGCTCTGCTGCTTGGCATTCACACCAGAATCTCCACTATGAACATTTCAGAGTGCTTGAGTGTCAATCTGAATATTTGCCGTGTTCCCAAAACATGTACTGAGAGTGATAAAAATCTAACATCCAATCAACATCATGATGTTTGGAGTGATGGCGATGTTATGCCTCCATTCATCTTCTGACACAGCCTCAGACTCAACACAGAGGCCTACATCAACTGCCTGGAAGAGGTAGTGCTGCCTTGGATGGCTGCTGGAAGACCCTGTGTCTGGCAACAGGACTCTGTACCATGCCACACAAGCAAGAGAACCCAGTCAAGGCTGTCAGATAATTTCTGCGACCACATCACCCCTAACATCTGGCCACCTAACTCGCCAGACTGCAATCCTCTTGATTATGTGTGGGGTGCAGCTGCAGGAGAGACCAACAAAACTCCTTGTAACACCAAAGATGAACTGAAGGCAAGGACTATGGCAGCATTCACCAACTTAAACAAAGAGACTGTCCGGAACAGTTGCAGAAGATTTTGAAGTTGTCTGGAGGCCATAGTTGAAGCCAATGGCGATTATATTGAATAAATTTACCCTTTAGTATTTCAAGATATTTTTATGTAATTTTGGTAAATATATCTATTAAAATGAGATGTCAGTGTTATTTTCATTTTTGTGTAATTTAGACGACAATTCATTCCCCACACCCTGTACATAATAGCCATAAACTACCGTTGATTCAACTAACTTTACTCTGCTCCTTGTCAAGTTATGGTTTTGCAGTCTATTGTTATATTTTACAATAAATAACAGTTGTTAATAAAATAATAAGAGCATTATACGAGCATATTATGAGATTGTTCAACTTATATACAATAGTGATTAAAAACAATAGATAAAGTAAAGAACCTTCCTGCCCTGACATAGTGAAAAGCAGATAAGACAAGTCACACAAAAAATGACTGTAAAGAGCCGATTTATTCAGGAAGTGATCTTGATAGAAATGCAAGAAAATGAAAAAGGTTGAAGATATATGGCAAAAATGAGACAGGACAGAGAATGAGAATTTGCAATGGTTATGCCTTTCAATTAGAGCAGAGACAACTTGACCATAAGCAGTTCTGAATTGGAATTGAAATCCAATTGCTTGCTGTGTTTCAAGAAAGAAGGGAGATAAATAGTGATAGCTTTAAAAATGGCTCGTCTTTCAGAAAATGGTGAGGTCAAAATTTTAAAATAAAAGCAATTGAAGTTTCATTTCACTATTAAGAATGAGGAAGTATATCTAATTTTATAGATTCATCAGATGAATATGGATTTCTGAACAAAAGAATAGAAAATGAAAGACTGTCTTTATTTGCAATAATTCAGTGACAAAGAACATAAATTTACAAAAGTAAACTGTGAAATAAACGGAGAAAAGAAACCAGCAAAATAAATAAAATAAAGATGTATGCACACTCAATTATACACAGCTATTGGGGACAAGTGGTGTTCCCCTTCTAAAAATTCTTGGGACAACCCAAACATTCACAGTATTACTGTTGATGATTGCAAATGCATAGAAAGGTAATGGTAAAGTTTGGTTATAAGGACATTCTATATGCAGAGAATGACATTAAAGTTTAACAGCAGCTGGAATACTTGTGCAGAGAGTAGTAGATAGTACTTGAGTGAGAATATATGCAAAATATGGGTGCATGTATGGCTAAGAACTTCATTATGTATCCACAGGGTTTCATATTCAAATCCCACTGTGCAAGTGTTTTCTATTATAGCTCCAGGTTAACTAGAGCCTTGTGATGGAGTTGGTACATGGAAACTGAAAGAAGACTTTATATGTGTGTAAGTGTCTTGACATCACATGCTAATTGTAGACAAACATCACCACCATATGAGCAATGGCATTCATTTGCAATCTTCCATGAAAACATGTCTAGCTGTTGTGCTGTTCAAGTCTGAAGGACTAGGAGAAATATTGTTTTGCTTGGAAACAGGTGAGGGTGGTAACAGTAAGAGCATTTAGACATGGAATTTATGCCTCAACAAATTTAATTTGTTGTAAGCAAGCATGGGAAAGTGCATGCTAAAGTAATGTTAACAACAGCAACAACAATGATGATGATGATGATGATGATGATAAAGGAGTATATTACAATAATTTCCTAAAGTGTATTAAAGAATTATGGGAAAGCAAAGTCCACAATGCTGGTCAGAGCTGGTTGGTCATATGTCCGGAATTCATCTCTCCTCTCATCCTTCATATTATAGCCAATCCTCCCAGTTCAAAAACATTAATTGCTTTGACATCAGTGGTCTTGGAAGCCCTGTGCTTGTCCTTCCCACTCAAATAAACTAATAAAAAGGCAAGGATACAGGATGCACTTAAAGTTACTTGATGGCAGAATACTTGTATAGAGTGTACTGGAAATAGAAAAGTGTTTAAGGAGTGTAGCAAGACTCCCACTGAGATTTGAACCATCATGTTCATTTTCCTCGGCTCAGGACCATAGCCTCCTAAACAGCAATAAAAGCTAAAGCCAGTTTGGAAAAATTAATTGTGTTACCATAAAATTCATTAACACCTATTTAAACATGGATCAGCCAATCAGGTTGGCTGGTGTCTAACTAAATCAACTGAAATCTTCCTGCTGAATAATCTGGTCTAACTTCCTAGAAGTTCCATGGGGCATTGTAAAAACTGGGATTTTGGGTTACCAGATAGAAGAACCTCGGGTGCAACACAGAATTCTATCATTCAGTTTTGTGATAAGGTGTTCTCATTTTTTTCCTATTTCTCTGTCATTAATAACCATCAACAATTTTCATACATGTAACTAAAATATTTTATACCATGATGATTTATAACTGTCATATTCATTCTCCCGTGTGTGTATTCAAATTATTGTTGTACATGTATAAATGCAAATGTTCCAGATAACAAAAACAATACAGAAACTTGTAGAAACATTAGTCTGATCATTCTTGCATTGGCATGCAGCCTATATAACGGTTTTAGATTTTAGCACAGGGCCAGCAATTTCGGAGGTGGGGATAGGTCGATTACATCAACCTCAGTGCTCAGCTGGTACTTGTTTCATTGACTCTGGAAGGATGAAAGAGAAAGTTGACCATGGCAGAATTTGAATTCAGAACATAAAGACAGACGAAATGTCGCTAAGCATTTCACCCAGTCTATAAATGAATTTGCCAGCTCGCCGTCTTAGTGCAGCCTAATACTGTGGATTACCAATGATAGATTAATGATTGAGATTGACTAAAAGAGTAATGGATTGAAGTCAGTTAGCAACAAGGAAGTCAACCAGGGGAAAGTACTTCTGTATAATCTTTCATCACACTGTTTCTAAACAAAAATTTTTTTTTTAAATTAAAAAAAAGTGCCTGAACTGTGCCATTCTGCAATTCCTAAAATATGTGTAGAAAGGTAAATAGAATAAATTACACATAAATCATCATCATCATCATCATCGTTTAACGTCCGCTTTCCATGCTAGCATGGGTTGGACGATTTGACTGAGGACTGGTGAAACCGGATGGCAACACCAGGCTCCAGTCTGATTTGGCAGAGTTTCTACAGCTGGATGCCCTTCCTAACGCCAACCACTCAGAGAGTGTAGTGGGTGCTTTTATGTGTCACCCGCACGAAAACGGCCACGCTCGAAATGGTGTCTTTTATGTGCCACCCGCACAAGCCAGTCCAGGGGCACTGGCAACGATCTCGCTCTAAAATCCTACAGGAGCCAGTCAGGCGGTACTGGCAACGGCCACGCTCAAAATGGTGCATCTCATGTGCCACCCGCACAAGAACCAGTCCAGGGGCACTGGCAACGATCTTACTTGGCTTGCTGGGTCTTCTCACGCACAGCACATTTCCAAAGGTCTCGGTCAGTAGTCATCGCCTCGGTGAGGCCCAATGTACGAAGGTCTTGCCTCACCACCTCAGCCCAGGTCTTCCTGGGCCTACCTCTTCCACGGGTTCCCTCAACTGTTAGGGTGTGGCACTTTTTCACGCAGCTATCCTCCTCCATTCTCACCACATGTCCATACCAGCGCAATCGTCTCTCTTGCACGCCACAACTGATGCTTCTAATGTTCAGCTTTTCTCTCAAGATACTTACACTCTGACGGGTATTCACATTGACATTACACATCCAACGGAGCATACTGGCTTCATTCCTTGCGAGCTTACGTATGTCCTCAGCAGTTACAGCCCATGTTTCACTGCCATGTAGCATGGTTGTTCGTACGCATGCGTCATACAGAATTATATAAAGACACAGGTATGATAGTCTGCTCTAAAACCATGCAGTTATGGCTTCAGGCTTGGGTATGTTCTACTATAAGCCTGGGTGGATCAATATCTTATGAGTGGTACCACGAAAAATTGCACACAGGACATGCTGTGAAATAGTTAGCATTAGGAAGGTTATTTAGCCATACAAGCCATGCCAAAGCAGATATGGAGCTTGATGCAGTTCTCTAACTCATTAGATCCAGTCAAACCTGGCAAACATAGAAGACAGATATTAAATGATGATGGTGATGATATATGTATTTGTATATGTATGTGTATATGCGTGTGCATGTATGTGTGTGCATGTATGTGTGTGTATGTGTTTATGTGTGGATGCATGTGTGTGTATGTGTATATATGTGTGTATGTATATGGTGTGTATGTGTATATGCGTGTGTGTGTGCGTGTGTGTATGTAAATATGTTTGCCCATCTCTCTCTTGCACAGATATACAATAAAAAAGAAGGAAAACTAAATATAAACAGGGTGTGTCTATTGCAAAAGAAACATGAAATGAATCATAAGAAACAACTCTTAAATAATCATTCTTAATTATACAATATCATCACTTTCATCGTCTTCCTCCTCACCATCTCAACTGCTATTTCTAGCAGCAGCAGCAGTACCACCACCATGAACATTATCATTATCACCATCATCATAATTGCCGTTCTTGATAAGTTCACTCATCATGATCATTGTCATCATCATAACAACAGTCAAGATCAAAGTCATTATCGTCAATATTATCAGCATGATGTTTGTCATCATCATAAGCATAATCATCAAGGTGATAGACATTTTTCATCCTTATCATCTTTAATTTAGTTCTGCTACCACTAGCACTCCCACTGTTGCAGCTGCCACTGCCATCAACACCGCCGCCACCGCCACCACCACCACCACCACCACCACCACCACCACCAAGATAATAACCATAATCATAATTATTATCATTGTCATTATCATCAGCATCTTTTTCCTTCACTCAATTTTTATAAAACCAGATGCTACTGGAATATTAGTCCCATACTCGCTTCCCTGGGCTCAATTCCATATTGCTTACATATATCTACAGAACCACTTACGTGTGTGTGTGTGTGTGTGTATTATGAGGATGCATATATATATATTCAATATATAATTATTAACCTGTTGGAGTTAATGAACATTTGTTCTTCATTACATTCATCCTCTCACTCATTCCTCATCTCTAACCATCTCTCACTCTCCTATACACTCTTGTAACCCCTATCTACTCATACTTCCCATTTATCTGTCCCTCATTCACTTCAACTCAACTCACTACCTTGAGGGTCAACCCCGACACCTCATCACTACTATTTTCATTTCTTACCTCCTCCACCCTAGCCATTCCCACTCTCTCTTCAATAATGTGAGTGGCCGTGTAGCTCTTCTACAACAAAAAATCAGTTCTGTTCTAGCTCCTTCTCTCACACTTTTAACTTCTCATCGCACAGCATAAAAACCATCTCCCTTCTCTACTGTAACCCCACTCAGCTGAAGGGAATCTTTGTCTTGCTGGCTGCATGGCAACCTCACCAGTGCTGGTGTCATGAAAACAAAGCACCTAATACACACTGGACAGTGATTGGCAATAGGAAGGATGTCTAACCATAAAAACTATACAAAAGCAAGAATAGGAGCATGATGCAGTCTTTGGACATATTGCATCCTGTCAAATCATCCAACCCATAGAACATAGACGTTAAATGATGCCAGCATAGCACATGAACATTAAATGATAATAATAATGCAGATAATATATATATATATATATATATATATATATATATATATATATATATATATATATAGATATATATATATATTTATATATATCTGTAAAAATATGTGACACTTATTCGATAGCCATGATAAAACTCCGAGTTTCGGATGCTGGGGTGGAAACCCTGGGGCAGCACTGATAGACAGACACTTTCCAGTCAACCATAGTTATAAAAGATATCTTTTTTAAAAAAAAAAAAATTTAAAAAAAGAGAATAAAGGGTCATTTTCAAAGGAATTTTCAATGGCCAGATAACTGAAGAGATGGTGGCATGGTTTTCCGCCCCTACATCCGAAACTCAGAGTTTTATCATGGCTACCGAATAAGTGTCACATATTTTTACAGATAAATTCCTCTATTTACATAATATCGAGGTCTCTTTCTTTCTTTTGTTGTCCTTTCTATCAAAATATATATATATATATATATATATATATATATATATATATACAGACATACGTACAAGGGGGTACTGAAAAAGACCTGGCTTTGGGTAAACGAAAATATATGAGGGTCAGTTAATTATGATTTTATTCATCTTATTCCCCTGTCAGATTCACACACTTATAGCAGCAAACCTTCAGTGTTTTTAAGCTCTGTAAATGTTAGGCCTCCAACCTGGCCTTTCATGATACCCTTAAAGCCAGGAACTTTTCAGCACCTATGTATATATATATATATATATATATATATATATATACTAGCTGGGCCCCGTGCTGTCAAAAATGATAACTAATTGTAGTAATTTATATATAAATAAGGTACAAAACCAAGATTTTGGTTTAATAATTCTTTTATTACTAAACTTTTTGTGAAAAATCTATCAGCAACTAACATCCTTTGACTTACTTGTTTCCTTCAAAAGAATTTTCAAGTTTTGCTTCCTTCTTGTCCGACTTAAGGCCACATAAAGCTGGCTGTGACTAAATATCAGAGCTGGCAAGTAAATACTAAATACACAGAGTTGAAACGCTGTTTGATCTTTCTTTTCAGCATTGAATGTTCACCATCCTACTTCCATTGCACACACACACACACAAACTTTCACATACCTCCCTTTTACATACACACCCATAAACTCACACAGAGTTGAAACGCTGTTTGATTTATCTTTTTCACCTTACCGTTTCCATCATTCCACTACGAAGTTTGCCATCACTCCTCCCTTCTTTATTCATCTATCACTCCTTCCTTTCTCATTCATATGTTGTGACAGAGAAAAGCACAAGAGTATTATTATAGTGGATAAGCTACAAAACCAAGTTTTTAGTTTAATAATTCTTTTACTACCAAACTTGTGAAAAATCTATTGGCAATTAACATCCTTTGAGTGCTTGTTTCCATCAAAGGAATTTTAAAGTTTTCCTTCCTTCTTGTCTGACTTAAGGATACATAAAGCTGGCTGTGACTAAATACAAGAGCGGTTAAGTAAATACCAAATACACAGAGTTGAAACACTATTTGATTTTTCTTTACAGCGTTGAATGTTAACCATCCCACTTCCATTGTGCACGCACACACACAAACACACATGCACACACACACACATACTCTCCTTTTACATACACACATATATTCACACAGAGTTGAAATGCTGTTTGATTTATTTTTTCAGCATACAATTTTCATCATCCCACTACCAAGTATGACATCACCCCTTCCTTTCTCATTCATAAACACAAGATTATCTCCGTAACCTTGGGAGCTATGAAAAAAATACAAAGCCCAGCAACACCACTGGATCATTCTACACATCTGTGTAATTTTTCGCGCAATTCCACCCAGCTGTTTGACCGCGAATTCCAAGACAAGAAAATATACAAGAAAGAATCGCCCACGTCAAATTTATATGTATATATATATGTATATATTTTATATGTATGTATGTATATATATATATGTATATATATATATATGGGAGAATGTACGAAAAAACAACAACAGACGAGGACAGGTGGTGTAAATAACAAAAGGATGTATTAGTATGACGCTCGGGAATATGGAAAGTCTTTGACGTTTCGAGCTACGCTCTTCAACAGAGAGAATACGGAGACAAGGAGAAAAACACGGAGATATGCTTGTGATTGTAAAGCTGCTGGTGTGTATAAAAGATGTGTTTTGTATTTGTCACTTGTTGCTTTGTTGTAAATGTTGAATGTGTATATATGATATTCCCAAAACATTCTCACAATATCCTCTGTACCAAGCAGCAAAGTGAAGACTTCCATCCAGCAAAGGGATATAGGTTGCCATTAAATACAAGGTGCCCTCAATGAATGACCTTTTTCACAACCAAAAAATACTTCAGCTCCCAGCAGTTGCTAATTCTCTGTAAAAGTCTAGTGAGATCTATAATAGTAAGCAGCTTTTCTCCTGTGTCTATGATGGTGCTGCTGCTGCATATCTGAACATCTTGGACTTCATCCAGAATCCTTGCTTCCTACCCACAATGGTTTGGCATTCAACAACTTACTCCAACATCTGGCCCAAGGATATGCTGTGTTTTCTCTTTGCCTTTTCTATTGCTATTACGGTGATCTCTGCTTCTTAGAACTAGATTGTCTTGTGTCACCTGCTATCAATTCAATCATTGCTTTCCCTCCTTTTATCACTCACTTTGCATCTATCTCACCATACACTGCACTAATTGTCCAAGCTAACATGTGTTTGAAGGTGTGGACATGCCTGTACAGTATATATCATCATGTATTTATATATCTTATATCATAACTGGTAATTAATAGCATTGTAGGTTATAGGCTTCCAGCAGATCTATTCTGCAAGTCTTTGGCTGGTTTCTTTAATCTTCAGCAATTCTCTCAGCTCATTTGTGCCCTACATTAATTCTGTATAACTTAGGGATAATAATAAGTGGCTAATTTATTTTCAGCCGCCACAGATTGTTTCTATTTAATACTTGCTCATCTCTCACTATGCACATCTCACTGTCAACATTTCACTGTCCTCTCTGACTGTTTATTTCTCACCATCCCTATCTGATAGTCCATCACTCAATGCTCATCTCTAACTGTCCATCTGTCCCTACTCATCTTTGTCTATTCATCTCTCATTGTCCATATCTTACCATCCAATCTCCCACTATCCCTAGCTGATTGTCCATCTCTCACTGTCTATCTCTCACCATCCCTATCTGGCTGCCAATTGCTCCATACTCACATTTCATTGTTCCTATTTCACTGTCCATACTATGATCTGTGATATTGAGATTGAAAAAGAGGGTGTTTAGATGCTTCAAGCATCGCCTCAATGAACTGAAAGGTAAAATGACATCTCTCTTGCATACCTCTCCACTTTCATCAATGAGTTCACTGATTGTAAGGTATATTTGTGTTCCTTAATTGGAAAATTTAACAATCAAAAAAACATAAACTATATTCTAGGAAAATGCAATAATCACTGAAGATATGTTTTTCCATCTTACATTTGATATGACACTCAGGATTGTTGTGGCAAGAGAGAATAGATGGTGAGATGGGACAAAGTGGTGGTGTAAGGTGAGATGAGACAAAGTGGTGGTGTAAGGTGAGATGGGACAATGTGGACAAGTTTTACCCCTTTTAAGAACAGAATTTCAAAAACTATAACTCCACCCTACTGAATGCTTAACATTGTATTGTGGTGCCTCACCCTGACAGAGACAAACAGATCACGAAAATATATGACAGCATTATTATGTTTGCTGATTGGAGAGCGAAACGAAGGGGGAAATAACCCTGGAAGGTGATCAAGCATGACAGTTTATGTCGTGTGAAGAGAACATTAGTAGTGTGAGTGCACCACCCAGATCATGTAGGATGGGTTTGAATAATATGCATGTCATTTGACAAGTGCAGGGATTCACTGTTGGATTCTGTTACATGAGAAAGATTGTTTGGTGTCAGATCAGTCCTGTTTGAGCTGATATTACAATTAAAGGTATTTTAGCCAGAACTATCCTATTTATTGGGTAATGAAAACAGGTATGATTCACTACAAACCCCACCTATACATTGAATATAATGGCGCCAGTATGGGGACAACTACCAAGGCAACCTAGAATCTCAAAGATATTGGATTACTCTGCCAAGCCAAATAATAATAATAATAATAATAATAATAATAATAATAATAATAATAATAATAATAATCCTTTCTATTGTAGGCACAAAGCCTGAAATTTGTGGGGAGAGGGTAAGTCAATCACATCGACCCCAGTGTTTCACTGGTGCTTAATTTATTGACCCCAAAAGGATGAAAGGCAAAGTCGACCTCAGTGAAATTTGAAATCAGAACATAAAGATGGACAAAATAATAATAATAATAATTATACTACTACTACTACTACTACTACTACTACTACTACTACTACTACTACTAATAATAATAATAATAATAATAATAATTCTTTCTAATTTTGGCACAAGGTCAGAAATTTTAGCGGGAGGGGTTAGACGATTACAGTGATCCCA